>NC_056036.1:40697575-40997575 GCF_004379255.2 Salvia splendens | reverse complement strand
CGGTCTTTCATGTATCCCGCTTTGACCTCAGCATAGCCATTGTTGGACCAAGTGCGCTGCCTCTCAGCTTTATACGACCATGATTTACTGCCTACATTCTGCTTCCCCCAACTTTTGTCCTGTGACGGCTGTGGTTTCTTGCCCCAGTTACTTCCAGGTGACGGTTGCATCTTGTTCGCATTCTTCCCCCAACTATTGTCACTAGAGATTACCACCTTCTTCGGGTTACTGCCCCAACCATTTTCCTTGAATAGTTGCTCCTTTTTGGCATATAGAGCCTCACTCAATTGGTCCCACACACTCCCACTAATTTCTACAACAATGTGATTATTATTGAGTCGCTGGAATGTATCAAAACAAAAAACTTTATACACTTACCTCCACTAGGCTGCTGTGTCTCTTTACCATGGTCTGATTCTCGAGTATCTGCAGATGGTGGGTTATTTAGGATGACGATTACCTATTTGAGCTTTTTACTAGGAATTATAAGTTTGGTCTTTTGTGCTTCTTTGAATTGCACTGAACATCATACCTGGGCTGGGTTCGGAAGTTGGTTCGCCACTGCTGCCAGGCAATGCTGTCTTCAGAGCATTCATATTGCTTGTAGATACTTCATTCACACGTGTAACGACTTTATTTCCTGGTGTTGATCCTCCATTGGTAAGGACACGTACATCAATAAGTGCTGAAAAATCAATCTGCAAGAGATGGATCACAGTGAAAACAGTCAGAAGATGCAGTCTGTTGGCGACTTGGCGTACGCCTCTTGAAGGTATATGATAGAAAGGCTTACTCTACATGTATACACTGCTTACCTCCAAAGACCCATCTTCTCTATAGAGAGAGTTATCAAGTTCTGTGGCTTCACCCTCATCATCTTCCTCATAAACGAGTGGATATTCTGGTACCGGCAGTAACATCATTTGCTGGGACTCTGCATTGTACCAAGATACTTTTCCAACCTATATAATAGAAAATGTCTCACAACCATTTTATTGAGGTCACAGAACAAGAGGAAAAAACACTTCAACTATATTTGAATGATACCCTATGTGCAGAAAGCTCAGGGGTCCACGTTGATGACAATTCCAGAACTCGATAAGCAATGAGATCTCCTTTCTGCATAAAATAAAAGGACAAATGATTTCTACCTTGAAGAATATTGAGAAATTTAAACCATACTCTATGAAATCATTACTATTAATGTTCTTAGATGAAATCAAGGAACAACCTTAGGCGCGCCAGGAAGAGGCGGAAGCTTATCAAAGCTGATTCTCTCATTTGGTTGTTTCTTTTTTTCTTTAGTCAGTGCTTCAGAATCCTCTTTGCTGGTTCCGTAGTCGTTTCTAGGAGTGAATCTACGGCTTTCCTTCCCCCACTGTTGGCCATTCTTCTTGCTAGTAATTCCATTCCAATTAAAGGTTTTCTATTGAAAAAACGACATCACGAGGAAATGTGTCAGCAATTTGTATGAAAAAGAAACACTGAGAAAGAACAAAATCATGGATAAATGGTTTGCATGGACAAACAAACATACATCAACAATTCAACAAAACCTTGAGCTGAACTTTTGCTTCCACACCTTTATTAAATGGCTAAAATAAAAGGTAAATTTTCTTATACCTCCTTGTCTCAAATCTGATAAATCACATATTGGTTGGTAAAAATTGTGATTGACGAAAAATTACATATTTAGGCAGCTTAAGTAAGAAAGTTAATTTCCATGATAACTAACATCCTATCCCTTGCATACACGAGTGTGACTCATGTGCCACGGGTTGCATCCCTCGATTCCAGGCTACCCCCTGAAGAAAACCCAAGGCGAACATATTGATTGCATGATCTCGTACAAACATATGTTCTGAAGTAATAATATTTCATGATAATGATCCTAAACCTCAGGTGCGGGGATAAAATGATGAAAATATTGTTCAACCAACAGCAAATACATAACAAAAATTACCAGAGGTGCATGATCTCGCTGCACAGCTTCCTCTGCATCAACAAAAAGAATTTCACGTGTAAGATGTAGAAAATAAAGTTTCACTGTGCATTATGTAAATTCCAAGTGCAGAATAGAAAATATCATTCCAATCTGAGAAATTGTTGGAAAATCAATTTATAAACAGTGGGATCGGAGAAATAACTTAATATTGCTTTCAATAGCATATTTCACAGATTAACAAAGTTGATGCATAATGTAGGATGTAATTCATTCCAGGACAGGAACAAAGCAGATTGGGCTTCTCAACTTGAAAAATCTTAAACCTAATAAGAACTGTGACAAGAGAGAAGAAAACTAATGAATGCGAACTGTGACGAGAGAGAAGAAAACTAATGAATGCTAGTCCTATTAGGAAATAAAATTAGAAGGCTGGAAAATGCATTGTTGATAACATGATTCACATTATTGAGTAATAACTCTCTCGTTCACCTAGTCTATCACAACCTTAATCCAAATAAATTGCTGGCAGATAGAATGCAGTACCTTCTTCCAAAGGTTCAAAGCGGATATGTCCTGGCCTTATTTCGATGGGAGCAAATTCATTCTCCTCCATACAATTATAATTTGATTGCTTTGATGCATCACAGTTTTGATTTATACATTCTTGTACTGATGGACTACTCTGATCAGGTTGCTCATGCATACCGTGGCTTGGCTGCTCTAATGTGTCACTCATTTGGGTCAGCTGCTCATGTTTATCGTAATTTTGATTTTGCTGCTCATGTTGTACATCACCATTTTGATTTTTCTGCTTGCGAACATCACCATTTTGTTTTGGAAGTTCCAGACAGTCATCATTTTGGCTATGTCGTTTATGCTTCTTTCCCTTAACAACCCTGTTGTCTTGGGAAAATAGCTTCCAGTGTAGCTGCACAGACAACTTATATGTCAGTATAAAATGACAATCAGAGGCACCCAGAATAAGCTCGAACTCCAAGCAAAGAAAGTAAACTCACTAGTCCTTTTGGCTGACCATCATCTTTGTTCCTTTCGCCCTCAGCTTGGTATTTTTTCCACTTTTGCTGTAAAATTGAAGTACTCAGTTTTCAATTTAATCGCAGAATGTAATATGAAATTAAAGCACTAACCTGTCTATTTGATTGGCCATTCCATTTTTTTCTGTCAGCTTTAGCTTGATCCTCTTTCCAGTTTCGCTGCAAAATGACGTGAGTCGGGCTTTAGATTACTGGCACTGGAAAAGTCTCAATAGTGAATACACATATATCCAATAGCTTACTAGACCCTCTGATTCACAAGTAGCATTTTGCTTCTGAATTTTTGCCATTTCACGCAACCAAATTCTTTTTTTATACGCCCGCCGAGCACTTCTACTTGGAACCTGCAAATAATCAGGGGCATACTAATTCCAGGATGACTTACAGGGAAAAGTCTGAGAAATGAGCATATAGTGCAATCAAGGAAAATATTTTACAAAACTGAATCATGTAGTTCAAAAAGGTAAGGATATAGCAAAAAAAATTGAGAGTGATATCTCAAATCCACAATAGACCAGTCGGAATTTGACGTCAACCAACCAAAGGATTACTGGAAACATATACTGCCGAAAGTGGAACTTCATGAAAACTGCAAAGTTTCTTATTTAGAACACAATTCTTTGTATTTACTAAAACACAAAATTGAAGTGCTACTACATAGTTATATACTTAAATTAGGAAAACCAATTGAAAAAATAAAATAAAGGGCAATTCACAGCTTACAAGACCAAGATAATCCATTTAAATACCAGAGGAATCACCTTTTTTGTTTCCTTAGGGAGGATTTCGGCATCGTCGGTCTTGTTGTCTTTCTCTTGAACAACAATAATTCTGCATGTGTAGCAAAGATTATATAGAATAAAGAGGTGTTTGATCATTCAAAAAGTTAAAAGAAATGCATCGAACAAATATATTCATGAATGTCTAAAAAGAAAGGACTAAGCAGAACGAGATTGGAGTCTTATTTGTTATTTTCCAGACCCCTTTTCGTACTTGTGTTTAATTTCCTTCTAATTTAACAAAATTTTGTTTCGCATCAAGAAAAATATTAGTGGCCATGAGATATTTTCATATTCTAATCTGAAAGACAACAAATACAAGCTAATAAGTATTTTAACACATGCCATGTTCTCTTTTTCCATCAAAGAAATTGCACAGCACAAACAAAGGCATTGTAAAATATACTCCTCAGTCCTCCCTCCTCATATACAAACTTGTTATTTATATCTGCATCCATGCTGGAAAGTGTACCTTCTTTTTTTAATAATATAAATTTTCTCCATATTTTCAATATATTTATAGAACAATTTGCTCAAGCTCTGCAACAACCATGTTAGTTGTTCAAAGATACACTAGCTCTCTCATCACTATCTTGACAACAATTATGAAGCCTAAATGTATTTGTCTATTCATTTTAGAGCCAAAATAAACTAATTAATACTTCATGCAGCTGTAGGCTCAATCACTTACAGGTATAAGTTCTATTTGATTGACCAAATATTATTTACTTAGTAAATGGAATATCACATTGGTTCCAAAAAAAGTAAACTAGACACGTCAGTGCAGTAGGGAATTTGTAACTTTCTACCCTGTCATTTGTTCGATTGTTGATTTCAAAGTAGGTTTTCCTGATACAGAATAATTTCGGACTTTGTACTTTAATTATAAGAGAAAAAATGACGGTAGGAGAAAGTAAAATTTCTAGAAACGGATTATTTCTAATAAGCATACCTCTCCTCGCCAGGCTCCACCACATTGTCCTCATCACTATGCTTAGCAGGGTTATCTTTGTTTTCCACATTATCTCGAGCTACAGAAGCATCTTTTTTCTCTTTACAAACATCACCAGAAGCATTTCCAGTTACCACAGAACGTTGTTTCTTCTCCCTAAGAAACAGTGGTATAAAATAGTGTGTGTAACAGTGTAAGCATAAAAATATGAGGTAGGTTCAGTAGATCACGCAAGGCGGACCGCATACTTATTGCCTTCTAGCCTCTCGGCTGCTTTTCTTTTGCGATTT
Organism: Salvia splendens; assembly: GCF_004379255.2. Taxonomy (NCBI): domain Eukaryota; kingdom Viridiplantae; phylum Streptophyta; class Magnoliopsida; order Lamiales; family Lamiaceae; genus Salvia; species Salvia splendens. Next base: position 40,992,554 of record NC_056036.1, on the reverse strand, counting down.
TTCTTTCTTGGATTTTCAGCTGCAGAATCTTCAACTACGTCCAACAAGTCTTCATCATCATCTTCAGATTCGTCACTTTCATAACCACCTTTTTCTTTCTCAAACTCGCCATTTGCTAAAAGCAAGGCGCCAGCATCTACGGGTCGCTTCTCCAGAGTTTTCAATTTCTGAACATCATTAGCAGCAGCATTGCTTCCTTCTATTGACAAAATGTCTTTCCTTCTCCGCACACTTAACTCCCAATGAAAACTTAAAATATTAATACATCATTTTGCACTCCAAATGCAAAACTTAAAATGATAAGCCATATCCTGTTGTATTCAGTACTAATAATCTTTTTTACTAACCTGATAATCTCATCATCTTTTAAAATTCTGGTAGATACAAACGGTGGTAAGGCAAAGCCAGATATCTGCCAGAGTTTCAGAAGCAAAACAAAATTGGAGTAAAAAATAGTAGCACAAAATAAAATAACAAAAAAAACAATTCCTAACTTCTCATATCTCATCAGCAAATCAATCAAAACAATAACACTACTGAAGCATTTGTTTTCTCTTCCAATTCAATAATCGCCAAAGTAGCAACGGCAGCAATTCCTCGAACCCAACACCAACTTTTGCAAAGAACTAGTATTCCATAAGCATCAACTCTTTTCAATGTCTTTTAAAAGATAATTCTAGACTACTCAAATAGCTGTCTCAAAACACCAAAAATGAGAAAGAAAGAAAGAAACATAGAGTATAAAACATTAAAAAAAAGGAAAATGAGGATCATAATTCATAAAACATCCAGACCATAGTAACTCTACAGTGTGCATGAGCTTTTAGGATTAGGACTTTAGGAGATAAAATATCTTGAATCCAAATACTCAATAACCACATTAAGCTACTCTTCCAAGTTCCATCCATAATATTCCATAAAATGCATGATTTCAGAAGCAACTAGCTAGAATGAGAAGCAAAAAAAGAAGCACATTTCCCCAAAAATGATCAAAAGCAGTCGATTTTTTAAGGCATAGCAAAACCCAAAAACATGCTGGCATAAAATAACAATCTTTTTAAGGCTCAAAGAAATTGAAGGTCCGTACGGAGAGGATGAGGCCGTGGGGGCAGGACTGGTGGAGTCGGAAAGCGTGGAGAAGATGGGAGGCGAGGTCGGAAACGGCGCCGTGGCGGTGGGGGTCCAGCAGAACCCAGCTGCGGCTCAAGCCCTCCAATTTCTGGATGTCGCTCAAAATGTCGTCATCTTTGAATACCACTCGGATTCTCTTGCCCACCTCCATCACATCACCCATGCAAGATTTCCCCCAATTCCCCACACTGTTTGCTGTGAAGGTGTAGTTTAGAGAGAGAAGAGAGAGTGATGGTGACACTGTAATGCCACAATAGGTCTTTACAAAGGTCCAACTAATGGTTTACAGTTTCCACTTTATAAAATTCGGAGCCAAAAATAATAAAATATTACTCTCTTCGTCCAATAATAGAAGTCTCGAATTATCATTTAGATTGGTAATTCGAAGACTCTTGTTTCAGGTTTTCTATAAATGGTAAGTGTTGTCTTATGTTTCTTTAATTTATTTCATTCATAATTTATGAAATTAATTTATTAAAGTGAGAACATCTTTTTTGGTCCACGAACTTTGCCAAAGTATCATTTTAGATCCGTGAACTTTGAAAATATCATTTGAGGTCCACCAACTATAGATTAATATCATTTGAAGTACTTTTTTACTATTTTCAAGTTTTTTTGGACGAAAATACCCTCAATATCTTAAAGTGTATATATTTTTAATAAATTATTCATATACTCATATTTTTCTATAAATATCTTTACAATATATTTTTGACAAATTTTCTAAATATAATTTGACATTAAATATTATCACTTAATTTTGTGACATGCAAGTAAAATTGCTTTTTCAAATTTTTATATTAATTTTTTTAAAAATAGAATAAAGAACTTTTCTTTAATAATAAAAAATTGAGTAAAGATCTTTTCTTGCATGTCACAAAATTAAATAATAATATTGAAGGTCAAATTATATTTAGAAAATTTATCAAAAATATATTGTAAAAATATTTATAAAAAAATATGAGTATATGATAAATTTATTAAAAATATACACCCTTTAAGGTATTGAAGGTATTTTCATCTAAAAAAACTTGGAAATAGTAAAAAGTACTTCAAATGATATTAACTCATAGTTAGTGGACCTTAAATGATATTTTCAAAGTTCACGAACCTAAAATAATACTTTGGTAAAGTTCGTGGACCAAAAAAGATGTTCCCTCTTTATTAAAAATACACTATCTTAACATTTATATTATTACTAGAAAACAAGGGATTCTTAATTGTGCACGGACAATCAGACAAAGTACAAACAGCATTTATTTTGTTTCATATTTATTCCTTTGATATAACATCAATTTAAAAACAAAATTGATAACGTTGAAATTGGGAGAAAAATGATGGCAATATTATTAATAGGAAAATTGATTCAGATGCCATTGTTGGTATATAATACTCCTACTACTATGATTGGAAATGTTAGTTTCATTCGTCTGATATAGGATTATGATTTGTTATAATCCATCAACCCTCTCATTACACTTTACAGTATACACTCTAACACCTAGTAATAAAACGATGTTTACTCATGAATGGTACATAAAAAATATGTTATAATCGGAATACTATTTGTTGGATTTAAAGTAACAATCACACTATCATTAAAATTAAATGCAACTTGTGAATTTCCCATGGAGACAATTCCTCAAGTCGGCTTCCACAAGATAAGTCGATGACTAACCAATTCCTCCATATTTTTAATTAATCAGCCGCCTATATACTTGTCAACATATTGAAATCGTCAAAAATAATACTATTAATGTTCATATTATATCAAAATTAAATCTGCCACGTGTAAAATCCACGACTTAGGTAACCTCTCACGTAGACCATTTCTAATTCATTCATATACGAATTCATTTATTTGTTGAACGACATATAAATATTGCTCCCTCCATCACAAGGAAGATGACCCCTTCCTTAGGCGGCACGAGATTTTATGCAATTTTATTTTATGTGTTAAATAGAGAGAGGAAAATAAGAGAAAGAGAATAAAGTAGAGATAAAAGATGTTTCCATTTTTAGTAATGAATCATTTTGATTAAGACAAACCAAAAAGGAAAGTGAGTCATCTTTAATGGGTAATACTCACACAAAATAAATTATTTATTTGGGGAAGAGGAGTGCTACTATTAAAAAAATGAGTACACAATGTTGAAAAATACGATATTAAATTTTTTTATTCATATTAGTCATATAAAAAATATTTGTAAGCCATGAAGGAATCGCATCATTATCATATTAATCTGATTTGATTTGGTTCGATTTAGTAACTAATATAGAAAAAGTCTTATCATCTTCTTTTTTTTTTTTTTTTATCATCTTTGAGGGTTGTGATATTAGTCAAACTAGTGTATATTTTCTTCTTTCTTTTTGCCATTTTAATGATAAGTTAATTAAATTTTGCTTTAATAATTGAAATATACAACCCAATTAAGAGCTTCAATAATGACATGAGATGGCGTGTCTTATGTCGATAGGTCGCTGGTGAAGATAATTAAGTGATAGTAATTGTTGTCAAAATATTGTCTATTATTAGTGGAAAATAGCTAATTATCGGTCCTTAGACTATATAATTGACATTTAGCTTCAATATAGGATTAAAATAAAAGAAATTAATATATCCTATTTTACATAATGATCAAAATGAAAATAAAGTAAATATAGTTGAAATAGTGATGCTCTATGCTATATATCTAGGGGTGGGCATAAGTGGAAGGGAAAAGCGACTCAAGTCGTTACTAATTTTTTTTCTTTCTTTTATTATTAATTATAAAGACCATTTGTTTAAGGTTAGAAAATTAAGAAAACTGAAAAAGTTAAAGAATAAAACTGACTACAAATCTTGATTTGAGAAATAAAATTAAACTATTGAAATGAAGAATGAAAAGTAAAATAAAAATGTATAAATATGTCTTACATAAATATGGATTTAAGTTAGGTTTGAAAAATGAAATAAAAAATGTCAAGTCGTATTATTTTGTTGGATTTATTTATTTATTATTTTGTGTTAGGTGTGAACATTTTCATACACCAGATTATAATAATTTTAAGGCTACAATTATTTTCTTGGAATTTAATTAATGTTGGACTACTCAATGGAATAATATTCCCATATACAATGGGAAATTATTTTATGATTGAGCTCTTTAAGTAAAAATATTATGTGGGAAATTATATTACTCCATCTTTATACTATCCAAAGTCAACTTAATCTATAATAATTCATTATATTAGAAGATTATATTCAATGCATTTAATTGACAAGGACAGGAATAAGGCTTGCCATAATCAATTTTCTGATTTTGAAAAAAAAAATCATTTAAAGCAAACTTGACCTTATTAAGATGCTCAATTAAGAAAAACATCATCAAATCTCAATTACATAAAATACTACATGTGCATTTATTAATCATTTGTGGAATATATATATTTATTTAAAAACCAAATATAGGTAAACATGACATTACATCTTTGCAAAAGATTTCTAAAGGTGTAGTGTACCATAAACTCACATGTGGTGTTACAGTGAATTTAATAATTATTAAATATAATATTTCATACTATTTCTTAAGTTAAAAAGTGATTTTCTTCCAAAAATTTCAAAAAGAAACGACTTAGACTTATGAAGTCTTCTTACGTGGACAAATGCCACAAATCCCATTAACCCAAAACAATTAAGTGGACTAATTAAAATTAGACATATCATCAATATTTCGTCAGTTTTTCAATTAAAATTGCTCACACTAAAAAAACTAAAATTGAAAACCAACATAAATAATTAATGTTGTTAATTAATTCTGAAAAGTTAGGTTTAATGGCAATATATTCTTCTTAGAACTAGGTGTAATGGCGGAGCGATTAACTAATTTTAAAAACAAAAGGTAATATACCTATTTTATGAAATCCCATTAAAAGTAATATCTCTAAATCCTATAATGAAAATCACATTTAATTCTTTTACAAAATAAAATAATCTCAAGATTCAATTTTAAAAATAGTTGACCAAATATTTTCATTTTGGACCGTCATACTTATTAAACAACACCAGTACTCCATTCGTCCAAGCCACAAATTTTAACGCATAATTAGTAAGTAATCACATGAGATTAACATATCAAATGTGTAAATGAGTAATAAATTAAATAAGTTTCTATTTTTGTAGGAAAAAAGCTTCGGTGAACTGAACCGACTAGAAATAGAAAAATAAGACTATTTTTTCGTAATAAAGTGATTATTTATTCAACTTCAACTATTTATTATTTTATTAATTTTACAATAAATTTTCTGAGCGAAGACGAAAATAGATTTAATAGAAATAAAAGGCAAAGAGAAAATCCGATTTCTGCGTTACTTTTGCCTTCTTCAATGGAGTGATTTCTCTCTCTGAGTCTCTCTCGCGCGAAGTCACGACATTTCTGCTCATAATCACGATTTTTAATAGCGAAGGAGTTCATCTCCTTGCTTTAGTCAGTTTCAGCAGCTATTTATGTTGAATTTTCCATGCATTTACTCACCGATTAAGAGAGTTAAACCCTGCGCGTTTTTTGACTGTTAAATTCACCCGTCCCCGCGTATTCTCTCTCGTGATTTCCTGATTGTGTTTTTGCCTTTTTCGGAGATTACTGTTCCTGAATTTCCACCTTCCGATTTTAGGTATGTTTCCGTGCATGATTTTTTTTTGAGTTTTTATGTCGAATGCTTCTCTGATCAAACTGATGATTCATCGTTAAAGCTTTTGGAAGGTTTTAGCCTTTGATTGAATTAAGCCTAGTTTACTTTTAGTCTCTTTTTGTATGAGTTAAACTCCAAATTTTTTAGATCATTTTCACAGGTGGTTTTAGCTATTGTAAATCGTCAATCAGTGGCTTGTTAAATGAAATCGAATGCGGTTATGATCAAAAGCTGTGTTCCTTTTTGTCTTTGCAACTGTCAAAGGATAGGATTGCAAATTCTTGAGATCATTTGATAGAGGTGGCTTTAGTTATGGTAAACTAGGCTGAATAGATGGTGATGGTTTCAAAACATTTGTAAATTGTCAATCAGAGGCTTGTTTCATGAAATCAAAAGCCGGTTATTGGGATGAAGTAATCCGCTTTGGTTTTTGTTGATAATCCTTGTTGGAATATTGTGAGGGAGGTTGAATGGATGCATTCCTACTAGAGGAATTGTGAGCTTTGAAATTTTCTTGTTGGATATATTTTCTCTGTGTTTTTTTTTGAAGTGAGTTACAAACTTACAATGGGATTTCCTATATGCTTTCAGGCTCTGCCCATCTCTGTTTTTGACAGAGGTGGAGGCTTAAGGCTTGTCGTTGATGAACATCAATCTTTTTAAAACTACAAAAATGGAATTCGATACCGGTTACAGAAAGGGGAATTTCGGGCGCAGGTGAGTGTATTTTCATAAGGGAGAATATTGTACTTGAGGCAACCTTTACATATTGCGGATTTTTCATTCTTTCAGCACGTTGCCTAAAAAGCCAAATGAGACGACGAAGGTGCTTGTTACCATCGCTGTTGGCGTGCTGATTGGCTTCTTCTTAGGAGCGTCATTTCCATCATTGTCATTAACAAGGGTACAGGAACCGTTTCCTTAGACCTTGACGTGTATGAGTTTGTCGCATGCCTTATTTGCTCTCCATTTCGATTTTTGCAGCTAAATATTACAACTTCTCTTATTCACGACTTTGTAATAATTGGAGACAAAAGTACAGCTAACTTTACACAAGACAATACGAATAGCACTGCCAGAAATGAAACCACGACAGATGTCTCAAAGGTTTGTATTTTCTTGCTAACACGACGAACCTGGTTTCGTTTCATGTAAAATACAATTACTAAGTTTTATGGGTGTGGTCATAATAGAGATGGGTGAATGTGAAATTTGAACTGCAGTTAGGGCTTTAGGCTGCTTGCAAAAATTCCGTTATTCTTAAGAATCATCCGTTATCATTTCATTCTATATGAATCTTGCTAGGGTTTCCATGAATGGATGAAGAACATGGGATGTTCATTTTTTTAGTCAGGCCTTTTGAAAAGTTCATTCGAATACAATATAATCATGCTGAAATTAACGTGTTCTATGAGCTTCCATCTCTCTTTTTCTATGTGTGTACATCCTTATAAAACACTGCAAAAATTGTGAAATGCATCTTCTTATCTCGCGTGGACTAATTATGTATAATCTGCCCTCTAATTTTGTTCTGATTCAGATTTGGGTTCCATCAAATCCGAAGGGTGCAGAGCGGCTGCCACCAGGTATTGTTGCATCAGAGTCAGACTTTTACCTACGGAGACTTTGGGGTAAACCTAGTGAGGTAATTACTCACCGTAATTTTCTCCTACAACGTACTGCTTTATTTAATTTCCTAGTAAGTGCAGGTGAAGTCACATATTTGAATGCCTATTGAATGCATTACTGTAGTTTCTTAAGTTAATAAGAAAAGGAATGTAAAAAGTCAAAAAAGCGATTGAAGATTCTCAAGTTTTTAATGTAAACAATGAGGGGTTTACTTTTTGAGCTCAAAGAATGTTAATTCTGTCACCAGAGAGCCATATCTCCTGTCATTAAATTTTTAATATGAAAAGATTTTCTTATACTCGAAGAAGGCAGGTTTCTTATTTTGATTTTTAATTACCTTGTTCCCTGCTAGGACTTGACCAGCGAACCAAAGTATCTTGTCACCTTTACTGTTGGTTATGATCAGAGGAATAACATTGATCTAGCAGTGAAAAAGGTCAGTAAGCGCTGTTTCTCGATTAAGTCACTGACTCTAGTCTTTTAGTGTCTCTAACTATGTATGGGGTTGCTGCAGTTCTCGGAGAACTTTACCATCCTTTTGTTTCATTATGATGGAAGAACAAGTGAATGGGAAGAGTTTGAGTGGTCAAAACGAGCTATTCATGTTAGTGCTATAAAACAAACAAAATGGTAAGCTTTCGCCTGACAGTTTGAAATGTCTTTATGCTTAATTTCTCTGAATCATGCTGAGTTATAGCTCTCTCTGAATTTCTTAAAAGGTGGTATGCTAAAAGGTTTCTCCATCCGGATATTGTTGCTGCATATGATTATATATTTATCTGGGATGAAGACCTAGGGGTCGAACATTTTGACGCAGAAGAGTAAGTCCATTTAACTATTATCTTTATGGAAAATATGATGAGTTGATGACTAGATTTGTCTTTTCTAATTTCTTTTTTCGCCTTTGAAATTTCTAGGTATATAAAACTGGTGAGGAAGTATGATCTAGAAATTTCGCAACCGGGATTGGAACCTAACAGGGGTACAACATGGCAGATGACAAAAAGAAGAGGCGGCCAAGACGTTCACAAGTAGGGAGATGAATCTTTGCTTAATTCCATTAAATCACTCTAGGAATGGTGCAATACATATTTATCTGAGTGATATGTCTTTAAGTATATAATTTGTTCCATTTCTTATGATCATGTACAGGATAACAGAGGAGAAGCCGGGTTGGTGTTCCGACCCCCATTTGCCGCCCTGTGCAGCGTAAGAACTTCTCCTAATGTACCTTCTTCCAATGTGTATTTTCTCTTAAAGATGCATAGACTGACCTTTACTCTGCCTCGTTGAACAGTTTTGTAGAAATCATGGCTCCTGTATTTTCACGAGATGCATGGCGCTGCGTTTGGCACATGATTCAGGTTTTATTTCTTTGTCTTAACAGTCGCGTTCTCTTTTTTGGAGGACACAAATTCTCAGGTAACCTCTAAATTCGTCAAAACTAATACGAAAATTTTTAGAACGACTTGGTGCACGGATGGGGACTGGACCTGGCCCTCCGAAGATGTGTTGAGGTCAGCACAATCCAATTTTTCTTTAAATAAAACTTCACGTTCTGAACCCTCGAATGGACTATCAAATAGTACTCTCTGCTGATGAGAATTCGATCTATGCAGCCTGCTCATGAGAGAATCGGAGTGGTAGATGCGCAGTGGATTGTCCATCAAACAGTTCCTTCACTTGGAAACCAGGTACTACATTATAAAGAGTGATGACAGATCGCGAGACTATGGTAAACTATATGTTTGACACGACTTTCTCTCGTGTGTTTTCTTTGATGATAGGGCCAAGCAGAAGAGGGGAAGGCTCCGTGGCAAGGGGTATGTACACTTGAAACTTTATACTACCAAGCTTGTGTACATACATAAAATTTGATCTCTATCGTTGGCTACTCGACTCTGATAATGCTCGAACTCGTCTACTGTCGTTTGTGTAGGTGAGACAGAGGTGTAAAGAAGAGTGGAAGATGTTCAGAAATCGAATGGAGAATGCAGAAAAGGCTTATTACAGTTCCATTAACTCGACAGAGCATACATAGATAGTATTATAGAAGAATATATAATGAGAAAACCACAATTAGTTGCTAATTTCATTGTTATACTTGTAGATATAACAATTTTCTTAGTCAATTTTGCTTATTTAATTATGCAGAAGTAGTCCTAATTTCATTGTTATACTTGTAGATATAACAATTTCATTGTTAAATGAAGAAAGTAAACAATGATCTAAAATTCGAAAGTTAAATACCAAAAATCTAAAAATTTGAAAATTCAATACCAAAATCCGAAAATCAAATACACATGTTTTATACTCAATAGGTTCATTAATGTATTTTTATAATAGATATAAATGTATTTCGAATTACTTTGAACTTTATAATATCTGATCGAAAATATGAAAAATAGGAACCAAATTTTGATTTCGATTTGGTGAGGATTGGATTGGATTTTAAATAGATAGTAGTACTATAAAAGAATATGACCGTAGGAATTAATTAAGATTCAGATGTTCAACTTTGATATGAAGTAAAATGTAATTTTTTATATAAGTTATGACTAGCAATTATATGCGTTGTCGCATTTGTTAACACAAAGGAAGGCCAGAATAATTTTGTTTTTATCTACTATTGGAATGGATGTTATTCGTGGGGTAGTTATTAACTAAAATAAATAAATTAGTTATTTTTACATAATAAGGTTTCACTTGTCCATGCAGTTGAAAATTTTGTTGCAAAACCATGAAGTTTGAATTTGTTTATAATTAATTATCTTACAACTAATAGAATTTGGCCCATATATGTAATATACTGTTGGACACTTTTCAACCAAATGACTTTTTATGTATGAATATATGACAAAGATATCGTTTAATTCACTTACAGTAACGCCCACAATCTCCATCTATAATATCAGATATTACAATTTAACAACAACAAAAAAAATGTTATCAAATTCACATTTCATGATTTTTTTTCGCTGACTTTTGAACCTGCGCGACAAAAAACCTAACAAATTTTATGATTTTTGCGACAACATAGCTTATTGAATAATAGCATGAAATTTATTAGAACAATCATATTATCATAATATTATAAAAATCGCAGCTTGGAGACGTATCTCCATGATCACTAACAACATATACAAAACAATACCACACAATGACCACCTTGGTCACAACTATTTATTCAACCATATATTAACAAAATCAATAAATAACCACATTATTCAAGGCTCTTAACCTCAATTTATTAGCTATGTGTCATCACATCCCACCTAAGTTGCAACACTTGATAATATCAAGAGGCTACTTTTTCATAGACATCCATTTACTTTGCTCAAACTTCTCATGCTCCATCTCAATGAACTTGTGAGCCATACAATCAACATCTCCTCCACAATCCCCTTCGTACCCACGTGGCCTCGAGCGCGGATAATAATCCACCCCGTTGGCGCCCAGCCAACGGGGCTGCACCTCTATCCCTGTCTTAGAATAATCTTCTGATTTGAACACTTGATGAGGCTGAGGTGTGGCGCTCGGGGCCTTAATGAGCACATGTGGCGTGTGCTCAAGCTCGTAGAGCTCGTATGCATCGGGCTGCCTATGTAGACGGCGTTTGTGGTTATCATGGCGCTTGGTAAATCTCTCCATTGTTTGTTGATTTGTGTGGGATTGATGAAGTTGGTTTGGATATATATAGTTTTTGAGATGGAATATGATTCCTTTGTAGTAACAATTATCGTGACATGTCACATGATTCTTTTTCTAGAAATCAAAATACATTTCAATCATCAAATCGGATTCTTCTTTTTATTCAACATGATGATGTGATTGGCTAGCCAGGAATCTTGGTTGGGGAGAGAAATATTTAATTAGATTTGTTAAGGAGTATAAGCAAAGTTTGAAACTATTTAATTAAATGTTGAAAGTCAATTTTTGTAGCATTGCATGGCTGTTCAAAGTGTTTTTTTTGTGAGCTACGAATCTTAATATGCTTAGTTTGATAGATTGCCAAATTTTTAAAAAGAAAAGGTGAGTTTGGCAATTTCTAATACCTAACTTTATGTGTTTGTAGAGTTTGGATGAGGTGAAATAAATAGTACTCTTACGACTTGTCCATCTATAACAAATGTTGAATTAAAATCGTGCATAAATTAATACCCAAAATAACCAGGTTTTTTTACTCAAACAATGAGGGTAAGAAGTTAGGAAGATTGCCAATTAGTTGATATGTAAACAAAATTCAAAATTTTAACATGTCCAAAAGTGACACATCCTCAACAACAAACAAGTCTATTAAGTGAGATAAGTCACCTACCAACTATACACATATGAATATGAAGCATATAATAAACGTAAGTAGCAACATTTACTCAATGCCCCACAAAGACCATGATGCATCCTGGAAAAAAAAAGAAAATTAAAGAAACATTTACTCATATCTAATGTGAAATTATAATATTCTAATAATCCATCTGTTTTCTAAAAATAAAAATTCTTTCTTTTTATATTAATTTCATTACTTTTTCTATTCCTTTTTTCTTACTTTATCCATTTCTTTTAATTATTTTTCTTAATTTATTAATTTTACATTAAAATCTAAAAGTTTCAATTTTTACGAAATGGAAGGAATGAGTCATATTAATAAGCGCCTTCAAAATTGGAATGCAGTCATATAAGACAAGTGTCAAAGGTTTAGTACATCTACATTTCCCCAAACTTGTTTACCAGTTTTACCACGGTACGACTTCAACTTATGTCAGCTTTCTTTACAAAGAGTTTCAAAAAACAGTTATTGTTTTAATAATAATAATAATAATAATAATAATAATAATAATAATAATAATAAATACTAGGTTTATGTCAAGATGAAAGTTTTTAACTTTTAGGAATGAGTGAGGGCGGGCAAAGATATTCACTTTTAAGACAAAAAATTATGCTGCTCTTTTCACAAGTGTCCATTCCTCAATAATCTCATTAAGAGCATCCGCAACGGTGGCGCTGCTCGCCACCGCCGTCCGCGCTCGCGCCGCTGCATCGAGCAGCGCCGTGCCAGCGAGCAGCTGACGTGGCGCGCCCTCATTCGTCAACGGCATAGCCGTTGGGTTTAAATAAATTTTTTTTAAAAAAATCGGTTTTTAATTAAAAAAACCGATAAAAAAAATTTCACTTCCCGAAAAAATTATATCCGTTTATAACCGTTTTTCCCACTTTTTAATTTTTTTTAAATTTTTTTACCCTAAAAATACACACTTTCATCTATAAATACCCCCAATTTCACTCCAAAAAATTCACATCAAACTACACAATTATCATCATCATTCTCTCATCTCCATTCTCATCTTCAATCTCTCATATCCATTTTCATCTTCATTCTCTCATACCCTACAACATCACTATGTCCGGCCAAGGCGATAACCCTACGGGCTCCCACGATTGGAACCCCGAATGGTTCGGTTCACAACTGTTTCCTAGTCCGGAAACGGAATATTCGGCCCCCCCTCAAACCCAAGATTCGGCCGTTCCGGGTGGCTACCGTCCATACCCAATCGACGACCAAGGTGCCTCCGAAGGACGATACGGGTGGACACCGGAGCCTAGGCCGACCGCCCCCTCCCAACCTCCGCAAGCTTCTACTCGCGGCAGCGGTGTCCGCACACCGTACACGCCGGCGGAGATGGATAAATTGTTCAAGGCGTACTTCGAAATCTCCGAAGATGCGGCGGTTGGCACGAACCAATCGGGCGATCACTTTTGGTGGCGCGTATCTCGCCGGTACAATGCAAACCGGCCGCCGGGAACGATCGAGCGCAACGAGAGTATGGTGCGCAACTGCATCGGCCGAGCCAACGACGAAATTGGCAAGTTCAATGGCTATTTCCTCCAGGAGTCGCGGAATGCCGGGAGCGGCCGGAGCGAGGTCGACATCATCACTGCGGCGCTGAGAACATACCAATCCATGAACGGTAAGTCGTTCAAGTACCTCAACGTTTGGCAGGAAACGCGGTTCCACCCGAGGTATCTGGGAGGCGTAACATCCTCCTCTAGCGGCTCCTCCAAACGGTCAAGGTCGGTATCCCTATCCGACTCCGGCTCCGAAGAAGTGGCTAGCCAACTCGTCGGAGCTAACTTGGGTAGCCCCGACGCCGGACCAAGCGGTTCCCAACGCCGACCGCAAGGAAGGAAGAAGGCGGCGGCCGAGCGCCGGCGCTCCGCGACTCCATCGGCCCCCGCCCCCGAACCCGCACCCTATGTTCCATCTCCACCCCCGAACAACTCGTTGTGGGCCCTTTTGGCCAAACTCAATATGGCCGATAGGTCAACTATGACCCCCACGCAACTTCAAACGCACGAGGGCATGATAGTGGGTCTCCAAAAACAATTGGGGTTGTTGCCGCCGGATGAGTAGTCTTCCTCGGGTAATATTAGCCAATAATTATGTAATTTTTAATTTTTAGTATTTTAATTATGCAATTTTTAATTTTTAGAATTTTAATTATGTCTTTTTTATTTTATTTGTATTTTGTAATATTTATTGTGATTTTTTAATGAATTTTAGTATTATGGAAATGTTTATGTTTAATTGAATATTAAATTAATTGTGCTCGTCCTTGCGGAAGAGCACAGTTGTGGGTGTTGTGCTCTTGCCAGAAAGCAGGCATGAATAGTACCGCCCGGGTCCACAACCGTGCTGCTGGCAAGAGCATTGTTGTGGATGCTCTAAGGTTAACGGCTAGTAAACAGCAATTTAAAGCAGGTACCTATTCACTATTTACTCTCTAAATCTTTTCCCAAAGTTGTAACGGCTAACTAAATAAGTGTCTACCTCATAAATCATAGTAATAATTATACTAGGTATTTAGATGACAAACTACTTGCCTCCCCTCTTTTCATTTCTATATTTAATTTACAACAAATTAATAATCTACCTAATTAATGGAACTAGTGAGAATGAACATAATGGAAAAATAATCACTGGCATCTAAAGAAAAACACAAGTGTAGTCACATGTGGAATTAGCAACAATTTGAAAGACCTATTTTTATAGAATTTTATGGCCCTGAGGAGCTGACAGTGGAGTCAGTCGATACCTGACGTCAACTAGATTTGTCATTGGAATGAAACTTTGAATTAAATACAAAGTATCTTAAGCACAACTATTCTTTAAACTTCTAATTTGTGTAAATATTAACATAATCATTTCATCTATTTTTTAAAAATGATCTAAGAAAACTTCTTCGAAGCTTGAAATTCATTTTTAGACAATATGTGAAAGGATCATCATAACTTAGACCCCATTGGGAATTTTTTTTTCTCACACACAACTTTTAAAATTGTAGTTAATAGTATGAAAGGTATTTGAAGCTATCTATATGAGTGTAATGAGCTGTACATAAGTGGCATCATCCAATGATTACAAAGTTGGGTTACCATCCAGACAGACATTACCAGACATTACCAAATACCAACCTTGGACAAACAGCAAACCATCTTACAACCATATATTGGACTTGTCTTAATTTTATATGTAAATAAATTTCTTAGGCCAGATGAGAAAAAAAACAATAAATGCAATTAAGAACTAATAATAATATTCACACAATGTCAAAACAAAAAAGTTGCTTTCTCCCTTGGATCAAATTAATCTATCAATCTCATCAAACAAACTTTTGTAAACTACCAAAACTAAGTGAAACCATAAGAGCTATGAAATACAACAAACAAAATTTCCTAGAGTGAAGAAAGCCAAGAAACCAAGCTATATACACAAGTCACCATTGGAAACCAAGAACTGGTTAAATAGAAATATGAATATCCTCAATTTCAACCTATACAAAAGAATATATTGACTCCTCCTTCATTCACACTCACTCATCTCATCCACTCTCTCTCAAGCAATTCCCAGGCAATAGGAACTTAAACTGCTCTGCATTCTCCAACAGATAACTGGGAAGATGCACGGCTGAGTACGAATGTGGCACCGGTCCCATCTTCCCGATTATCTCCTTAAACGTATACTCCTCGGGAAGCATATCAAACAAGTCTGCCCCTTTACAGATCACTCTCTGGACCCTCTTCGGGTTCAAGAAATGAGAGAACCTAACCCGATCAACGTGGCTGTAAGCCTTCATCTTGAATACGAACTCTTTGATACGTCTAAAGCAGAAGCTGCAATGCCACCCTGCATCAGCTAAGATCTCATCAGACTGTCGATAGTGGGCATATCGCGTCTTCCCAGCCTGATACACGTGGATTGAAGCTCTCCAGCTATTGTTGTCCACGAGAAACTCAAAGGAATAGAGATAGTTCCTTAAGCGGAGATGGAGGATCGGAGGTATTCCATCGCACCACCTCAAGAGATTCACCGTGTGCCTACTTGGTATCTCATCAACATCCGACATTATCAACAAGTCATCATCTTGAATGCCAGCTTGTTTCAGGAGATAATCCAACGCAAGTCTCTGATACGCTTCCTCAATGAACGGATTCTCCCCTTTCTTGAACCTCCCCGGAACCTGACCATATGTCAACCGTGGCTCAAGAAACTTGAATTCGTCGCGGGATCCAGCAAACACAAAAGGCTTCGGCAGACCAGTGAAGGTAGAGTTCGACTCCAGCAGGACAAACTCTGAGACGTAAGGGTGCAACTCGTTCCATCTTATTTTAAGAATGTCGAGCTCATTGCTGAACAACACGGCATCAAAAACACGCCTAGGATACTCACGGATCCCCCAGCCGTGAAGCTTACACAGATTCTCCATCGACACGTTCTCGTGATAGTAGTGAGGGATCTCGTGGAAGGGCTGAGGCGGCGACTCCCACAACGGCCGCAAGAAGTATGTGATCTTCTGGCCGTGCACATATATGAAAAACAGAGATGTTGGGATCAACATGAACAGCAAGAGATAAGCTTTAACATCCAAACCGCGCAGAAGGCATTTTAATCTCGTCATGCTCAAGCTCTTTCCTGAATCCTAGTTGTTCAGAATATAGATAATTAGTATACATTTTGCAATTGCTACAGCTAATCCCCAATTAAAGAACTAAGATAAAACCGAAATTGGGGGTTTACAGAAAACACAAATATCAGTTAGATCGAGCACAAACCAACATCCAATTTAGTAGGTAGGATTTAGAAATCCATCAACATCTAAACATAAGGAATCAAGTATTGATGGATTGCTATTACTCAAAATTTAAAATTCGAGCTTCTAAAAATCGAATTAGGGCATAAAAAGCGAAATTCACCTCAAGGCATAGATCATCAGATTTCTTGGAGCAATAATGAGATCCACCTTCCGCCATTACATAAACCTTGTCACAAAACTTCGTTACACTACTCATATCCCTCTCTCAAACAGTTCAATCTCAGGATCCGGAAATGTATGGCGATTACAGTTCAAACGAAGATCTGCCCATAAATTCAAAAATCTCGAGCAGAAAAAAGGGAAAGGGGGGGAGCAGACAGCCGTCACAGCTCTATGATTGTTCCGAGAAATCCCCAAATTCAAGAAGACGAAGAAATTTAAAAATGGAAAAAGGGGTCTATTGAAAGTTACGAGACGAATAGATACAGCAGTGGATCGTCGTCTTCTACCAATTTATACACCTCAATGTATGTGGTTGAAATTACGGAAAGGTCCATTCGATGGTTTGGATTTGGGATTATGGGATGAGGGTATTCTTGTCATTTAGGTATTGTATGTCGATTTATGCTTGATCCCTGTTTAACGCGTAATATGACTTGTTCAAGTAATAGTCATTCAAACTCTTTGTATGAGTAAATGTGGTAAATGATTCAAATATAAACTGACATTAATTTGAAGATATCTTTTGAAATAGTCACTCCATGTGTACTATCAAAAGTTCCACGTGTAATATTTCTATACATATGGTGGTTTATAGGCCCGTCAAATCGGGTATCCGATCTGAAAAATTTCGGGTGCTCGATCCTGAATTTCCCAAAATTTAATACCCAATACCTGATCTGAAAATGATTTCGGATACCCGGATACCCGACTCGGGTATCCAGTCCTGAAAAATCGGGTATCCAATCCCGATTTTGGATTTTTAGTTTATTTTATTTTATTATTTTTTAAGAAAATAAGCTACAAACTTTTAAAAATACAAACTTGTCGTTCGAATTTGATACAAATTTAAAGTAGTTCAAATTTAAGAGAAAAAAACTACTACAAATTTTTAGAAATAAAAAATTCATAAGTTATAACACCCCTTATTAATCTATAATAAACATCTCAATTCATACATTAACCCAAAATTTGACTTAAGAGTGAAGGATTTTGGGAGTACATTTAATTATTTAATTTTTAAATAACACAATAAATACATTTATATTAAATTTAAAAAATAAAATATAAAAAATCGGGTAATTCAGGTAATTTGTGTAACCCGATACCCGATAATCCAAAAATCCTATACCCGAACCCGATCCTGAAACCCGAAAACTCGGGTATCCAATTACCTGATATTTCGGGTTTGGATATTGTGTATCCAATTCCCGATATCCATTTTGACACCCCTAGTGGTTTATAATTCACAACTACTCTTAACAAATACTCCCTCCGTTTCTTCATAGTTAAGGCAGAACTTTTCGGCACGGAGTTTTAGAAATGAGTGTTGGGTGTGTTAAATAAATAAATAAATAAAGTAAGAGAGATGAAAATGTAGAGAGAATAAAGTATAAAGTGAATAAAGTAATAGAGAGTAATATAAGAAAGATAAAAAGGTTATATATATGGAAATGACTCAACTATGAAGGAAGTTTCTAAAATAGAAAAATGACTCAATTATGAAAGAACAGAGAGAGTAACAGCTTGAAAATCGACAGAAAATTACTATTTTTATTGAAATAATTACTTTATTGATATACTGGAAACAAATATAAATAGAGTAGAATTTTATATCCCACTCTCGAATTTTTGAATAAGCAATGAAAATTGGGGTTAAGTTAGAGGGTATATTGTCAATTTGTAATAAAAAAAAACTCCCTAGCTAATTGATCAAATGATTATTTTCCGAATGGAAAATAATTAATTTAAATCGGCTCCTTTATTTTTGAATTGAGATAGCTACTGTTTATTTATCAATAATGACTTGGGTTCTTTATATTTCAAGATTAGTTTAGGTATATTTCTACATGTGATCAACAAATGCGAAAGAAGCCCAAAACCCAATATAAATAGACAAGCCCAATATATATTTCCTTTGTATTACACGCGTAACGTTACAGTGGGCCATAGATTGGGATTCAAACTATTCAAGCCCATCTCTTTCCCAGGTGCTTATTATCCCCTAATTTGAGTTGCTTACTTCTAATTAACCACTGCATTCTGCTTAATTTGGATTATTTAATTAGCCTCTAGATTTTAGAACTTAGAAAACCAAGTCCTGTAATATTCCTGTAACTAATTCTCTCAACTTCCAATAGAATCCTTCAAAAAAGAAGTAAGAGGGAAAATTAGAAAACTGCTCAAAATTTTAATAATTTAAACATTGTTGGAAAAAAATGTTACTACACAACTAGGCTTTCACAAGAATGCAAAATGGTTTTCGATAATTAAGTTTATGTTCCTATGAGAGTGTAAATTGATCAAATATTTAGAAATTGAACAGAAACCAGCAGCTGAAAAACCTAAGCAAATCAAGCCATCATATATCATTACTCTCACATTATGCAAGAATTACACATCACACTATACCAAAAGCTAATAAATTATAAAAGCAAATTAAACAGAGTGAAATGTAGAAAATTGCTACTAATAATGGTAACGATTAGTATAATTCTCGAGTGATTACTAGAAAAGAACCGTCAAAGAAAACCAATGCGCTTTCGACACTTGGATGACGGATCAATTCTGTTGGTCAATCTTGAGCGTGTCGAGGAAACTCCCCTGTCCAATATCATTCTTGGATATGAAATCGAGAAAGTCATGGTAGCTGCTCTGCCTATACCGGCTGAGGTGGTGGGCGTCGGCCATCTCCGGGGCGGCTGGACCTGGACGTCCATCCCGAGGCTGTGGGGGCCGGCGATGGAGATCCGGGGCTGGTTGGAGCTGAGGACCATGCGGTGCACCGCGCTCTTGTAGCGTCCGTTGGTGAGGACCTCGACCTGGTCCCCAACCAGGACCTGGAGATCCCCCTCGACGACCGGCACCAACATCCAGGTGTTGGTGTCGGAGTACAGGATTTGTAAGCCCGGAGAGTCCTGGAGGAGAAGCGTCAGGCAACAGTAGTCCGAGTTGGCCGGGAGGCCCAGGACTAGCTGTTGGAATGAAGAGAATATTTAAGAAGGGCCGAATGGTAATTTCCACAATATTTTTTTCAGCGTCCATCCCTATTTACTTTCGTTGTAACTATAAAATTAAATATAAAATTTTATTTTTATATTTTGCATTTCAATATATTTTTTAACATTACCTCCGGCTCCGGGCACGGAGGATAGCCATTGACCGCCATTACTTGCATTCCGTTGTCGATTTATTTGGTCAAGTAGGTCGGCCCCAGTGGCGTATAGAAGTGGGAACAAGGGGGTACAACTGTACCCCCAAAATTCATTATATTAATACTACATTTATTAGCAATTTACATCAAAGCTTGGTGCTCTAGTGGTTCGTCGCTCATAATGCCTCTCCACTGCTCCGAGGAGTTCGATTCTCGGCTAGAGCAAAACTTTTAACTTTTATTCTCCTTCTCTTTTCCTTTTCTTTTTGATTTATGAAAACTACTACCTTTTTTTATTTCTATACTCAACATTTTCATTTTTGTTATGCATTCTCCTTTTCATTGTTTTAATTATGTTTATGTTTGAATACTATTTTATTTCTGTACTAACATTTTCATTTTTGTTAAAGTACGTAGTAATTAGTTTTTTTAGTTAGTTAATTATTTGCACTCCTACTAACATTTTCGTTATTGTAATGTAGTACTCCAGTAATTAATTTGTAGTTAGGTAAAAATTTGCATTCCTATTTTATTTTATAGATATTAGGATTGTTTACTATACCTTAATTATTTTGATTTTCCCTATTATGTTTGTTATTTCATTTATTTTAATTGCTTTATTTATTATATTGATGCTCTATTTTTTTTATCATTTTAAGTAACGTAACTCGTACTTCAAATAAAAAAATTCTAAGTTTATTTATTGCTTTTATTTTTTAATATGAAATTCTTATTTTTAACATTTTAGGTAGTACTCCCCGTTCCCACTTTAGGAGTCTCATTTGAGTTTGGTACGCGTTTTAGAAAATGTAAACAAAAGTTGGTGAAAAATGATAATGGAATGTAGGTCTCATTTTTATATATTAATATTATAATAAAGTATGAGTGAAATAAAGTTAGTAGAATGTGAAGCCTATTGCCATTTATGGAATATTTTAATCGAAACTCCTAATGTGGGACGGACTAAAATGGTAAACCGAGACTCCTAAAATGGGATGGATGGAGTGTTATTTTTATTACAACTCGTACTTCATATAAAAAAAATCTTACTATTTAAATTATTTTTATAATCAATATTATTTTATTTATAATAATTATTCTTCATATAATTCGTACCCCCAAATCAAAAACTCTGGATACGCCACTGGTCGGCCCCAACCCCACGGAGTCGGTTATTAGCCCTGCGGTCTTCTGCGCAACCATTTCAAGCTCCGATACGTATTTTCCCTTTTTTCTATGTTATGAACACAAAATAAAAAAAAATAATTTGTTAATTTCTTATAAAAAAGAGAAACATCCAAAAAATACTAACTTCTTGAGTTAATGCATGCCGGTGCTAATAGAGAGGTCTAGGGTTCAAGTATATATAATGAATGGTTCAAATTAATTCTAACATGTCAAGAAAATGAAAATTATAAAAATCAAATCAATAAATGCGTCATTGTCTCCCAAAAATAACGCAAATTCTGCCACATATATGAATGAGTACTCGAATTCAATACATACAAAGATATATATATGTATACATGCACCGTTACTATGCATGACAAACCACCATAAACAAGCTGCTTCAACTTATATGTAATATGATTAGTATGAAATGAAATGAAGATCTTTGTTAATTAAAAATAATTAGTATATAAATTGCTTACTTATAATCAAGAGGGGAATCTGGCCACATATGAATCCAGTTGTTGAGGGGGTGGGAATAGTGCTTGAGAAATATCCTCCAAAACTGGACCTTATCGACTCCATCTTTGATGCTCGTGCAGTACCTCACTGGCTTGTGGACGTCGTTCGACATGTATTTAACCTTTTCTTCGGTCGTTAGGTTGAGGAAACCCGAGGCCACCGACATAGTCCCTTTTATCGTTGCTTCTTCTATCCCGTGATTCATAATCTGTCACGTTAAGTACAGTCTTAGTCATTGAAGCATACATGATACGAGACTAACTAAACACTAATATATGAGGTCCAATTAGGTATTTTAAGTTGACAACCAAATCCTAGTGGGCCACTTTGCCTCATATTTTAAGAAATGGAGTTGGAAAAAGGTTAGTGTAATGTGAATGCAATTTTTATATTAATTTTATACTAAAATATTAGTTGAATATGAAGTTCATTTACTATATGGAGTAGTAAAATTGCAATGTGACATTTATTGGTAAACATCCGAAAATAGAATATTCTCATTAGATGTTTAAGTTGATCTCTTTTTACTTCACATTTTCAACAGGACAGTCACCTGAAAGAAACCATGACGACGACAAGCATTCATGATTTGCTCGACGACAACGGATCTCCGCGCAGGATCTTCGATACCCGCCACGTCGATCGTCGGAACATCGAAAACGTCGGCATTTGGGGACTTAGGGAAGTCCCCTCTCTTGTGCGGATTTCCCCATGGAAAATGAGCTACAATTGTCATCCTTCCCGGCCATGATGATCGATCAATGAAATGAAAAAGAGGAGAAAGCAATGAGGTGAGGATGAAGATTGAGGAAGAAGAAGAAGGTGGTTTATATAGTGAGATCGGGTGATGCTTTGTATGAGGACTGTTTGCATGTATGAGGAAAGGTGACGGATTGAAGTACTTCGTATCTCTAATATGTGTGTGTGATATATCCAAACTCAAAACCATTCTCATGTATAATGTGCTGCTACAATTTAACATTTCCATGAATCATGCACGTCCGTCTAGATAGTAAAGTCAAAAACTTAATTTTGGCGGTTCAAAAACTTAAATTAACTATACTTATAAAATAAATCAACTAACTAATTAATTCATATTTATAAATAAATAACTATTTATTAAATATTTTATATTTAATCTACTAAATTTGTTATTTATTCAATTTAAAATTACTTAATACTCCATACGTCCGCCATTAAATGTCTTATTTTTCCTTTTTCGTCCGTCTGCCAATAAATGTCGCATTTCACTTTTACCATATTTGGTAGGTGGGCCCTACATTCCACTAACTCACTCTACTCACATTTTATTATAAAACCAATATATAAAAATAGGCTTCAGATTCTACCAACTTTTCTATCCACTTTACTTCATAAAGTCAAACAATTTCTTAAAACTCGTGCCGGTCAAATATGGGACTTTTAATGGCGGGCGGAGGGAGTAATATTTATCTATTTTTATTTGTATTTAATTATATTTAGCTCCTACTAAATTTTAGTTATATTTCCTAGAGACTAATTTTTAAATTTTATATATATATATAGTTAATTATGTATTAAGTCTAATATTTCCTTTGACATATTATTAATTATATCTTATCATTTATTAAATTACATATTTTTAATATACTCGCTCCATCCCAAAAAATAACTTTCTTATGTCATTTTAGTATATTCCAAAAAATTAGTCCATTTTATATTTTTTAAAACTTTTTCACCACACATATACTACTAATATGGTGGGTTCCACTGTCCACTAACACGAATTCAATTTATTTTTTCTTTCTCACTTATATTTTATCAATTTCGCATTAAACCATGCACCGTCCCAAAAGACCATATTTTTTGGGAACGAGGAGGGTAATACTATATATTTGCTACAGTATTCATGTTCGGCCAATAATCTAATCGGGTCCTGCTAGTTAAACTGTGAACTGATGCCTTTATTGGTTCACTTATCGGTCCGATTTTTAAAACATGGTGGGAATAGTCTTGATTCACTTAATATCTTCCATAAATGGAATATAAATTCATCACACCATGTAGGAAAAGGCAAGTGTATAAAGCTTTGTCGTTGGATAGTAATTTAATTGCAATATATATACTCTATTCGTTCCCTCGTACTTGAGTCATTTTTCCATTTTAGGAAGTTCTCTCATAGTTGACTCATTTCCATATATAGCAGTTGTAACTTTTTTCTCTTTCTCATGTATTCTCTCTTACTTTGTTCTTTCTACTTTATTATTTATATATTTTTTTTCTCTCTTACTTTTTTTATCTATTTATTTAGCACGTTCAACATCTATTTCTTAAACTCCGTGTCGAAAAGTTTCGTTTCGACTATAAGGGAACGGAGGGAGTACATGAAAAGACATAAGTTGTACTGGGTTCCAGCCTTTGATAACTTGCGTCTAATGTTGACTATTGGATTCGAATTCCATGAAGTAAGCAGCTTCACTAAATACTCAATCTCTCTAGAACTGTTGCATTGAGTTCAAGCAGATGAATCTCCCTCTTGCTTTCAAGAATCTGTTGAAAGACTAAAAGAAGAAGAAGAAGACGACGACAAAAAAGAAACTTTATGTGGATACATGAATCACATGACGTTCGCCGCGTAATTAAATTACAAAACAAAGCAGACGAAACAAGTTTAAGATTTATTTGCAACTTTAGGATAAAGACTCTAAAACAATGACGGTTGGTCGGTTGAAGTAAAACTGCGGCCGGACAAACTTCAATGGTTTCACAAAACTTCTAACAGCTCAAGTAAAACTGCGGCCGGACAAACTTCAATGGTTTCATAAAACTTCTAACAGCTCTCCTACGCGCTCTCCATTCTCTATGCGTTCCCTACGCTATCCAATTCATTAATGGAAGAAGATGAATTTTCATATACTCGCTTTGTCCCATAAAAATATGAGCAATTGATATGACACGAGAATTAAAACAAAACTGATAAAGTAATAGAGAGAAGGAGAATGGTATGGTAAAGTAAGATAGATGAGGAGAATGGTAGTTAAAGTAGTGCACATATTTTTATGGGACGGAGGAAGGAGTAATAACAAAAAAAATTGTGGATGGAGAGAGTAATGATTTTATAGTATTTTAATTGTTACTAATTATTGCTATAAATAGCTCGGGAGCAAAATTAATGGGCTATAAAAGGATTTGGACCGCATAAAAAACACTGTCGCGTATTTCCGTTGGATTCTTCCTTTCCTTATCTTTTTGTTTTAAAACAAAACCAAACCCAACCCAGTCAAAACGGCTGTTGGTTTTTATCCTTTTTCCAAATATTTAATTGGAGCCCAGTCAAACAATTTTAGTTTTTAAAAAGAGGGAGAAAAAAAAGGAGAAATGAAATATTAATATTATTGCCACTTAGCTCTATTCCTGAATTTGGGGATGTCCTAGTACTCTTGCATGTATATAGCAACTACCAACTAACAATTCCTTTCTCTCTACTATACATACATACATACCACTTTTATTGACTTATCATAATCTTAATAACATCAAACCAAAGATTGGAGAAAATGAATGCTCTCGCCGCCACGAACCGCAATTTCCGGCAGGCGGCTCGCATCCTCGGCCTCGACTCCAAGATCGAGAACAGCCTCTTGATCCCCTTTAGAGAAATCAAGGTTTCTTAAAATCTTACTATGTTTTTCTTTATTCAAATGATAATTAGGAGTTTTGATGAGAGTGTGATGATCCAATCTTATTAGGTGGAGTGCACAATTCCGAAGGATGATGGCACGTTGGTATCCTACATCGGCTTCCGAGTACAACACGACAATGCACGCGGCCCCATGAAAGGCGGCATCCGCTTCCATCCCGAGGTTATTTGTCTAAATTGTCGAAAATTGTTTTTAGCCCTTACGATGCTCATGTGTCATAAAATTTGGGTTTTTTATTTTTATTTTTACTAGTATGTGACAATTTTATCATAGTAGTGATATTTTTTTCTGCGTGCGTGCACTTATATATATGGTAGGTGGACCCTGATGAGGTGAACGCGCTTGCTCAATTAATGACTTGGAAGACGGCTGTTGCTGATCTTCCCTATGGCGGAGCAAAGGGTGGGATCGGGTGCAAGCCCAAGGACCTCACCACGAGCGAGTTGGAGCGTCTAACTCGTGTATTCACTCAAAAAATCCATGATCTCATCGGAGACAACACTGACATTCCTGCTCCGGATATGGGCACTAATGCTCAGGTCAGCTCATTTAGCTTGTTAAGTAAAGAGAGAAAATATTGCCGAATATAGTAATGAATAAAGAAAAATGTAATTGAGTTAATTTTTAAGGTGGAGTAAAGGTATAATTAGAATGTATTAGTGATGGTTTACTTTTTTTCAAAAATAAAAGCGTGACATTTTTTGGGACAGTATTTTTTTTTATCATAGGGAGTATTAAATTATTCCTTGTTTATTAATCAATTTGGTTAATACTTTGTGTGTAGACAATGGCTTGGATATTGGATGAGTATTCCAAGTTTCATGGTTACTCTCCGGCAGTTGTCACAGGAAAGCCAGTGGTAAGAGCAATAGTTATGTGATTACGTATAAAATTTGAAATTGTCTAAACTTCTTGTTGCCTTTTTAGGACCTTGGTGGATCACTTGGTCGGGAGGCTGCAACGGGCCGTGGCGTCGTGTACGCCACTGAAGCATTACTTGCCGAGCATGGAAAATCGATCGAGGGCTTAACGTTCGCCATTCAGGTCAAACAGACAGAAAATTCTCTTTGTTGAGATATTCATGTATGAATTGTCCCATAAAAAATGTAAAGTAAAAATAGATCAACTTAAGTATTTAGTAACTTTCTCATATAATCAGTTGGTTTTGAGATGGAACCTCACTACAATTTTGTTCACTAGGGGTTTGGAAACGTTGGATCGTGGGCAGCGAGGCTGATTCATGAAAGAGGCGGGAAAGTGGTCGCAGTGAACGACATAACCGGGGCTATCCAGAACCCTAAGGGGATCGACATCCCGGCATTGCTTCGGCACAAAGACGCCACCGGCCGTCTAGATGGTTTTGGTGGCGCAGAGACGATGGCGCCCGACGAGCTACTTACCATCCGGTGTGACGTGCTTATCCCATGTGCTCTCGGAGGAGTCCTCAATAGGTAATTATATTGAGATATTCACACGCGAATTGTAAATATATCAACTTCAAAATTTCTTATTGGTTGAAGGGAAAACGCTGGAGATGTGAAGGCGCAATACATCATAGAAGCTGCCAATCACCCTACTGATCCAGAAGCTGATGACGTAGCCACCTCTATTAAACTATACTAATACTACTATATATGAAAATGCAATATTTGTCTTAAAATTATGCTTTCTACTTTTGCAGATCTTGTCCAAAAAAGGAGTTATAATTCTTCCAGACATATATGCAAATGCAGGAGGTGTGACAGTTAGTTATTTCGAGTGGGTTCAGGTAACATTATGTATAATATTGTCCGTTTTAGATCAAACATCAAGCTTTTGTTTAAGGGCACTTTCCCAAAAAGACATACTAATAGAGTTGGGACAACATTTATATATTATTTGCAACTTTATTTGTTCCTCGATGTGGAATGGATTGCACTCCAACAATAGTGAAGTAATCAGCTCCATTTGTGTGGCAGAACATTCAAGGATTCATGTGGGACGAGGAGAAGGTGAACCAAGAGTTGAGCAGATACATGACCCGAGCCTTCCGAGAGATAAAGAACATGAGCCGAACACACAATTGCAACCTTCGGATGGGCGCGTTCACACTCGGGGTCAACCGTGTTGCCCGTGCCACGTTCCTCCGAGGTTGGGAAGCCTAAGATTGACATAGTTTGTCTTTCACCTTTTCAAGAATTTCATTCACATTGTTGTGTTTCTAATTGTTGCTCACCCTGATGGTTAAAGACTCAAGAGTCTTTTTATGTATCGGGATAAAAAAAAATGAATTTCATTCACATAACCAAGCATGGAAAAACTATCTTATTAGTACACCTATCTTTCCAAGAATAGTTGTCATTTTTCCCATTCTAACTTTAGAATGATCCAAAGATGTAATAAGATTTTATTCCAATGTCCACTATTCTTGTGTTGTGTGTGACTCAACTACTATTTAAGTTGTAATCTTGAAAAACAAATGCACGATCCACATAGAGTTCATTCAACAAACCAACTAGTTTAAGTAGGATTATGGGAAACAGAGCATCTCTGGATGAGGAGATGCACGCCTTGGCCCGGCTCGACGATCATCCGATAGGCCGGGGAATGTCTATAATTGGGCGAAAGCGCGAGTGTGAAGTTGGAGACGATAACAGCCACCACAATCTTGAGCTGCACGAGCGCAAAGTTCCGCCCGAGGCACAGCCTCGGGCCTAACCCGAACGGAATGTACACCTGTGGCATCTTGCACGCCTTCAAGATCCCGCCCGCAAACCGCTCCGGGTTGAACTCGTTCGCGTCGGGCCCCCATATGTCCGCGTCCCGGTGCAGGGTGGGGATCAGGGTCCACAGGCACACGCCCCGGGGCACGACAATGTGGCCGATCCTCGCGTCGTGCAGGGCCTCCCTCGACACGAACGCGGCCGGGGGGTACAGCCTCAGCACCTCCTGGACCACCATCGTCACCGTTTTTAACTTGGGCAGGGAGTCGGCGTTGATGGGGCCCACCTGGGCCGTCTCGGCCCGTATCCGGGCTTGCCACTGAGGGTGCAGGGCAAGCAGCATGAGGCACCACGACGCGGCCACCGCGGTAGACTCGTGGCCGGCGAAGTAGATGTTTTTGCAGTTATCGACAATGAATCTCCTGGAGGAGTCCTCGTCGACGTCGTTGTTCGCGGCTCCTTCGAGGATGAGCTGCAGAAGATCCTTGCTGTCGCCGTCGTGGCCCTCCACCACCTCCCATATCAGTGTGTCGATCTCTTTCTCCAAAACATCGATTTTGCTCTTGTGGGCCGTTAGTGGCAATCTGCAAATGTTACAGACACAACTAAGAGAGGATAATTTTCTTGCATTGAAGTACGTAACATCAGTATCGTTATAAATACCCGAAAGCGTGGGAACCAAAAAGGAAACTTTGGTTGGAAATGGCCTTTTGAAGAGTTCTAAGCTTGGAGAAGATATCTTTCCCTTTCAAATAAGAACTCCCAAAACAGGCTTTGGAGATCACATCTG
The DNA here is from genome assembly GCF_004379255.2 of Salvia splendens. Lineage (NCBI taxonomy): Eukaryota > Viridiplantae > Streptophyta > Magnoliopsida > Lamiales > Lamiaceae > Salvia > Salvia splendens. The sequence continues at coordinate 40,963,797 of NC_056036.1, read as the reverse complement.
CAGAAACACTCCTCAAATCCTCCTCAGCTCTAACCTCTGCCATTTTACCAGCCGCGTAAGCTTCCCATTTGTTCGTTAATGATTCGGCCGATTCCACCATCAATCCCACCATTCCCTGCATTTTTGTTGACAAATGAAACAACTATCTAAATATGACAAATATCTAACATCGGTATGAAAAAAAGAAATGAAATTTATATCGTATTTACCTTGACCTTGTCCATGAAGAATTCGGGCGCAACAATCTTCCTCTGTTGCGCCCACAAAGGGCCGTTGGAGCGCAATATGCCGTTGCCAAGAATGGGTGCAAGCCTTTTTGTGATGTAAGAAGGCTTCCCAAAGTCGGAAGAAATAGATTGATTCATTTCTTTTACCAGTTCAGGATGGTTGATGTACAAATGTTGCTTGTTTCCGGTCGAGTACGTGTAGATCGGACCTGCACTCCTCAACAAAAATTAACCATCTTCTATTATTGAGACTACCAACACTGCAATCAACCACTTTCTTTTTATCTTTTTTGATTTTACCAAACTTGTTTTAAATCTCGTATCGACTAGTACTAATACTAAGACTATTTGTTATGAACGGAAAGAGTATATCATATTATGTATTCTCTAAATAATTTGCTTTTCTATTTTTTTTGCTTTTAGTACTGTATACTAGAGCCCTAGACCATCCACTACGGGTCTCGCCTGCGTCTCGCGTCCAGTCCCGGAGAGACGGGACCCCGGCGCGACGCGTTGCAGCTCGCCGTCCCGTCTCGCGCCGTCCCGTCTCGCGTCCCGTCGAGCCAAGAGACGGGCTGGCTCGCCACGCGCCTAGGCGACGTGGCGCGACCCGGCGTCGTGCGTGACGCCCACTCGCCGGCCCGCGAGTGGGCGTCGTCACGTGCTGACGCAATAAATATATATTTTTTTAAAAATCGAATTTTAAAAAATAAAATAAAAATAAAAGAAATTTTTTTTCTAACGGTAATAATACCGTTTTTTTGTTTATTTTTTTTTTATTTTTTTGATTTTTAATTAATTTTTTACTCTATAAATACTCATAAACTCATCCTCATTTCACACACAACTACACATCTATTCTTCCTATCATCTAAATTTTATCTCAAATTTTCATATAACAACTCAAGATGTCCGACGACGGCGACGGCAACTACGGCAGTTCCGGCTCCGGCGGGTGGGATCTCAACGCGTTCGGCGATTGGGAGACCATGATCAACACATTGGGCGGTTCCGGTTCGTCAACGCCGGGGACTCAGGGTTCGGCGACGCCGGGGGGGTACCAACCACCCAATTTTGACCTTGATGCATATGTCCGTCCCTCCGCCCCGCGGTATTCGCAGGGATTATCCCAGATCCGGGAGGATTTTCCCGTTGATCCCACGCCGGGAGTAGGCGAGGCGGTGTACAACCCCAGGCGGGCGAGGACGAGGAAGAAGAGGAAGATGATCTAGGCCGGCATCCGTACAACAACCTCGAAACGCTGGCGGTGTACAACGCCTGGATCACCGTCTCGTACGATCCCATCGTCGGGAATCAACAATCCCGGAAGTGTTTCTGGGAAAAGGTATACGAGGTCTACCACCAGATAAAGCCGAAAGGCTCCCGCAAGCGCAAATTTAAAATGATCCGCTCTCACTTTGACCGAGTCGACCGACAGGTCAAAAAATTCTGCGGCATCTACTCGGCCGAAGAGGCGCGCTACCAAAGCGGCGCCACGGCAACCGACATTTTGACGTCCGCTTTGCGCGCCTACTACCAGGACGAACGTCATCAATTCAGATTTGTTGATGTTTGACAGGCCGTCAAGGACGAGGAACGGTGGTCCGGCGGTTTCCGCTCCAGCTCGGGCTCAACCTCGAAGCGCACGAAGCATACGGCGAGTGACCAATACTCGTCTGGTGGTGACACCGCTGAGGGCATCAGCCAACCTGAGGCTGAATCCCAGGAGTTTGCGGGTACGGTCGGCGATGCTGGAGGATCCGCGAGTGGGCGCCGTCGGGCGCAAGGGACGAAGGCGGCGAAAGAGGCTAGAGCAAGGAAGGGCCGAGGCGAATCAAGCCAGCCGGTCTCGGAATCTGGCTCGCGGGGAGGCTCGGACACACTTATGGTGGCGTACATGACCGCCACAATGGCGGACACTTCCCGCTTCTTGTACGCCCAATTCACGGCCTGGTGGAACGGAATTGTGCATATGGCAGCACAACTTGGTCTTCCGACTCCCCCTCAACCTCGACGGCCTGGTGGAACGGAATTGTGCATATGGCAGTTTTTTATTTTTCTTTAAATTTGTATTTTAAATTATGTTGTGTGTTTTTTTAGGTTGTGTGTTTTTTAATAAAGTGTGTTTGTTTTAATTGAATTGGGTTGAAAAAAAATAAAAAATGAAATTGCATGAATAGTAATTAAGGGACGGAATAAGGGACGGAGCGTTGCAGGTTTCGTCCCTTAGTTAAGGGATGGAGGAAAAAAGGACAGTGAAGCCCTCAAATAGTGGTCAAATAGTAGTTAAGGGATGGTATAGAGACATCGTAGTGGATAGCCTTAGGATAAACCACAATTTTAAAACCAAACACATGAAAAATATGCCATCAATTATTTTTAGCATAACTTGAACTTTTTTTGGTCAGAATCGTGCTGGCAAGTCATGTCAATGTCTGCAATATACTTCTGTGCGTATAATTGGTATTGACCAACTTAGAATAATTATGGAAATCATGCCATGTTAAAAATGCACGGTTCCTAAGCTAGATATTTCACATTACGGGATGACGAGTCCAATAAGACATTTCACAACTCTCTGAACAAAATTTATTTTAAAACGAAGAATAACAAATATAGAAAAATCAATTCGAATTTAAGCTTGAACAAATTTCAATTACCAATACTATAAAGTTACTACTACTACTACTTTAAAGGCAACGTCGAGGTAGATTCAAACACGAAACCTTTATAGTCTATCGGGCATTAACGACTCTGATCTACTGTTACGCCAACTCACACGGACAATCCTTTCTCGTTTGATCTTAGCTTCTTATTGTGCATGTATGCAAAAGTTTTACAAGCATAAAACAAAAATCCATAAGTTGTTCATTGGATCTAGCCACCCAAAATTCAAAGTGGGATAAAAAGTTGGTGGCCCTTTCAAAGATATGGATTTGATTTTGAACATGCGCAATTTCAAAGCTATCCTACCTAGATATTTCCTATCCACTTTTTTAAAGAGTGATAAATTGCCGAGTTAAAAGTAATTATTACGAATAAAAAAAATGTTATTATGAATAAAAGAAATCGTTGTGCTAGTAGATTAATACTATATACTACAAAAATGTCACAATGTTGTCATTTTTTCAAAAAATGTCATACACATCTAAACAGTTACTACTATTTGGACAGAATAGTGTATCAAAATTGTTATAACATATTAACATGCATGTTAGCATAAATTAGTACTAGTTCAAGTCCAAAAAAATACTCAAATCATTTTTTGATATGTTGTTGTGAAAAGTGTTAGTAGGATTTTTAATTAATTTATTTTAGCACTGTGGACATTATGGCTAATTAATGATATGGACAAAGAGCAAATGACATTTCCAATAAAGCAAAGAAAACATCATTTGTAGGAAGAAAACAGTTAATGAAATATACTATGGGATAATATTAAATGAAAAGTGGGTACTTTGGTTACACTTACAGACATCGGTCTTGTCCTCCATAATTTCTGTCCTTTTTTTTTTTCCTATTTTCCATTTTTTTCTACATCTTGCAAACTCTAATTCCAGCAAAAGAATATATTTTCATCATTATATTGCAAACTATTTGTAGATTAATTTCGACATTATTACAATCATCAATTATTGATACAATGTCTACTTGGGAATATAATGGAGCATTTCAACCCCAAGTTAAAATGTACAGTTAAAAGACCAACCTAGATTTGTCTGCTCATAAAAATCTTATTTTGTCATTTTAATTCATTAGCAATAGAACTCGTATCTCACTTATTTACTATAAATAAAAGTACGCTTAATATTTCATTAATAATAAACTCACATTTATTTCATTATAAAATTATAGTCCTATACAAAAAAGAAATCTAATTTCTACTAATCTTTGCAGTTCATATTTTTTTATGGGTACTAGTATTTAATAAACTTAGTTGGATTCTATTTTCGCATATAAAGCTAGCTATTATTTCTATATACTGCCATGTCCATGAGAAATTCATAACTGCAGCTTTTAATGGAAAATGACAACTCCTTCTCTACTAATGCAATCAATGACATATATCTGTGTAGAAGAAATTTAATGGTCCAAACATATTGTTACGTGGTGTGTATAGCTAGTGACAATTGCAGAAAGATAGATAAAAAAGGAAAAAATATATATATGCAACTATAATTGGCTAAGCACGGAACATAACATAACATAACAATATGTTCGGACCATTAAATTTTTAGTCGCTCGAGAAATGAAGAGAGAGTACCGTATTGTTTTCTCCATTCTTCAAAGTAGGGAAAGAGAGTTGCAGTGTAATCGTGAGCAACAAAGTCATGGTGCTTTGCAGTGTTTTTCAAGGCAGCAGAGGCTTGGATTTTCTCCATCTCCCACAAATTCCCATACAAAAGAGAAGGTTTCGGGCCGTTTATGCCTTGCGCCCGAAGCCTCCACCGAGCTTGCCATGGATTCGCCCACGCCAGATACGAGGCCAGACCGCAAACACTCACAAGAATTATGGAACTTGTGACATAAAAGGAAAGGGCAATTGTTGTTGCAAGAAGAAGAAGAATAATAAGAGGGGTGTTCATATTTTGCTTTGGCTTTTTATTGATAGAGGAAATAGTAGTAATAGTTATATAGAAGTAGAAGTAGAAGACTTGATTCCTTGTACTTAAATAATGCAATGTTTGTTGATAGATTGATGGAAATAGTTTTTATTTGACGTATGCAAAATCTCTAAGATTAATGTTTTTCTTCTCTGAGTTATTCATTAATATTGGCCCCCACAATGAAAGGGTGTTCTCAATTATCTACCTAGTAAATACGTTTGATGTACCCTTTTAATGTTACGATTATTAAAGAGTTTAGTCTTGATTCGAATTTGTGGGTGTTATTTGGATTCGTTGTCATGTGCTGCATGATCGATATTTATGTGTGTTTGATATTGTTGTGTGGCGATGTTGTATGATTTTTTATTGATTTGTTTCACTTGTTAGCTTCGTTATTGTTCTTTTAATCTGATATTGATGTTGCGTTGATTTCAATACTATTTGGGTATTACTTGGATTTATTGTGCGTTGCAAGATCAATACTTATGCATGTATGAAATTGTTATATGACGATGTTGTTTGTTTTGTTGATTAGTTTTTCAATTATATTAGCTTATTTGTTGTTCTTTCTTTTTTTAATTTTAATGTTGCATTAATTTCAATACTATTTGAACTTTGCTTTTGGTGTACTCTGTTAGTTTGTTTTTTTTTACTTTTAAACATTTTTCATCAAAAAAATATTTCCTACTCCGTATTAGATAAAGTTCACCCTCTCTATAAGAAACTTGAGATTTTTTGCACTCACTGTATATGACAAAGTACAATTATAGTAATATTACATTATTTCATACTACTGTCCGTTAACCAATAATCTATGTTTTCCTATTTTGATTAGTCTATTAAAATTATTTTATTTTTAAATGTGATGATCTACCGTTTTTCTCTTCTTTTTTTATTTTTTATATTTTCCTTTCTCTCTTATTTAGTTATTTATCCATCTATAACTATTAAGCCTTCAATTATTACTTTCTAATATTTTACTAATAGTAGTAGTACTATGTTTTATTGATAGTGAAGTAAGGGGCTAATTTTATTGATAGTGAAGTAAAGGGAATATTGTTTAGATGGTTTAGAGACAGCATCTTGAAGTTAGAATATTAGGTACAAAACATTAAATAATGATTTGACCAGTAGGTCCAGTACCATGATATGCATGTACTATAACAATTTATATAATTAAAGACAATATTTACATGTCAAAATGTCTATGGAGTAGAATATATTCTTCACCATGTAACGCTTAATTTATTTATTCGGTTTACATTAACTTAATTGTTTGATTATACCGCACACACCAAAAAAACACGTGCATTAGCTTAATCGTTTGATTATATCTTAAAATTTACCTATCACAAAAATGTGTGTGGATATTTTAGGAAAAGGTTAAAGGATACACCACAATACAATGCACCTACATGTGTTGCAAATTTTAAGTTAGGGCCCCCTTTTATATAAATAATTTATCGACACTTGTCCAACTTGATATCACGTGTATAATTATGTTTGAAACATCGTTCTTTATTTGTTTTTACAAATAATTTAAACTTTTGCCTTAATAAGAAAATTGCAAAATCTCAACTTTACAATTTATATTTTATTCATTCTTCCGACTGAATTACAATATATATGCGTGTGTGAACTGTGTGTTTGGAATTGATGGTGCTTATTTTTATGATTAGTTCGAATTTCAAATATCTAGTTTGGCTATGGAATTCTATCAAATGGACACTAAAAGCTAAAGTAACTTTCACACATTCTAGACATAAAAAGAAAATTAATGCAATGGTAAATGAAGAATCACATTTCAATTATTCGTAATGGTCCCATCTGATAGGATCGTCATACAATCTTTTTAGATTCGTTGAGAACGTAGACCAGTATATGTATCAAAGTTGGACCAAATTTATTTTCCTATGTGAAATTTGAATTATTGAGAAAAGATGGAATCGATATTTTATTTTCATTCAATTCATTGAACACAATTTCTTAATTTTTGTGCCCAACAGTTTTATTTCAACTTAGTTAGGCGGAGGGAGTAGTACTTTTTTTTATGGACCACAAAAGTTCTGAGCATCGCCTTTGGTGGAATTAAACTAACCTTATTCGACCGGATTTGCAAAAATACGGCCAAAAGTCACCTCAAGGACACCACAACCCCACGAAGTCAACTGTGCGGCCACAACCTATTCATAGTATATTACACTTTTTTTCATAAAATAAAAATCCCCATCTTATGAAAGAATTAAATATTATTAGCAAATGATTAATTGCAATGTAATTCACCATCTACTAATTTTCTGCATGTTTTCCCGTTAGGGGTTTTCTCTACATGTCAAACAATGGACAAAATGATGCGCATAAGTTGTTAGACTCTAGATGAAATGATACTACTACTAAATCCACTTAATTATGATTTTTTTCAATATCAAAATGAAATTATGCTCAGAAATTAATTTTGATCTTTCAAATTTAAAATAACATGATACACACAAACTAATTTATAGATGTGTTTCAAGATCCAAGCGATATGATGATGTTGTTTGACGACTAAAAGCGACTTATGACATTTGAGCCTTTCGACGGAATGATGCCCAACAATCGGTTATATCTTACAAGCTCAATATGATATAATGTCCATAGTTAGTCATGATATTTTGGATTTTTAAATGAGATGATGAGCCAGCCACGGGTGCATTAAAATGCTAACTTTTCTTAAACTGTTAATTTGCTAACTAACCAACCTAATGTATTTAAAATGTCAGCACGATCATATTAAAATGTCAACACATATTAATAAACTGTGTTGACATTTAAATATCAATGTGAACATAATGTATTAAAATATCAACTTAAGTTTATATTGACATTTCAGTATCATCGTGTTGAGATTTTTAATACATTGCATTAATGAGTAAGCAACTTAAGAAAAGTAATCAACGGATCACTCCGTTAATGAGATAATTGTACAAAAATGTTACGTAAAATATAATAGAGTATTTATGAAAATTGTGAAATTGATAACAAATGGCTAAATTTATGGTTCTTCGGGAAATTTGCCCAAACTTAATACTCCACCATAGGTCCTATAAAAATAGACTATATTCATTTATAGAATTTTTTTCATTCATTTCATAAAAATAATCTATATTCATTTATAGAATTTTTTTCCTTCTCTCTTTTCCTTTACATATTACGAGTCGTATCAATCATTACATTATTCAATTCTTTTCTTCCTTCTATGTTATTTTTACCAATTATATGTATTAATACCCTTGACGATCTCAAATAACCTATTTATATGGGACGAAAAAGTATCACAATTAAAAAAAAAAGTAATATGGGCGCAACTATTCGTCAATTGATACGACGGCGTATTTACAATCCTGCTGTGAATCAATAGAATTCTGTATTTAGGAAAAACCCTAAACCCTAACGCCAGCTTTCTCCCCTTTCACTCACCACCACCATCTCCTCCTCCTCCCGCATTCTGCTGCCGCCTGACTTCCCGGGAGGCTTCTACCCGACCGCTCTCGACGTGATGGCTGGAACAACAATTTCATCTCAGCTACACGCTATCAAAACTGTGCTGAACGCCTCCACCGACCCCGAACCCGGCAAAAAGCGGCCGCTAACTCGTCCCTCAATTCTATTTGATGCCAAAGCAGCTGCTGATGTCGACCTCGACACAATTTACGGCATCGCCCTTTCTGGTATTAAAATCACTCTTTTAGTTTTTATTCATAATTATAGTTTCGCAGCACATTCAGTTTTTAATTCAGAGTTTGCTAGGTTTGGAGGTTTTAATAAGTATGGAGGAGCGGTTTAGGAACTACAAGAACGATTTGTTCAGTCTCAATAGCAAGGAGCTGGACAGGGAGCTGCTGGGCCAAGAAGAAAACAAGCGAATCAGTGCATCTGTTGCCTCGTATTTGAGATTGTTATCGGGATTTCTCGAGTTACATTCTGCATTGAAGACGCTTGAGTATTTGATTCGTAGATACAAGTATGCTATTTCATTCCATGCATTAGTGGTTCCGTTTTGAAGGAATGCATTATCTTTTGCCTGCAGTTTGGGGAAGCTTGGTTCCTTGATGCTCCTTTTTTTGTGAATTGTAGGGTTCATGTGTACAATTCAGAAGACCTGATTTTATGCGCACTGCCGTACCATGACACACATGTATTTGTTCAAATAGTTCGGTTAATTGATGCAGGGTAAGCCAATGTTTAGTCTTTTTTCCTTGAATTTTTAGTTTGACGTGGAAGATAGGCAGGCACAGATATAATTAATCTGTTTTAATTGATTAAAAATGGATGTGCAGGAACAGTAAGTGGAAGTTTCTTGATGGGGTTAAAGAATCAGGTGCACGGCCGCCAAGAGAAGTAATTGTGCAACAGTGCATTCGAGATATGGGGGTATTGGAGGCTATCTGTAATTATGTAAGACATTTTTGGACTTATGACTCTTGGAACAGCAAGCTCTGATCTTATCATGATTAGCTGAAAGCGTTTAACTTTTAGGCTACACCAGCGAAAAAGATCCAAACGTCACAGCATGTCACTGGCTTCTGTACGGCAGTTATTTTTGAGGTCTTAGGGCTTGTTACTATTGATAATGATATTGTTAAGAGGATTCTTCCATATGTGAGTTCTGGGCTGCAACTTGGGGCAAAGGGGCTGAATCAGAAGGTCAGGTTCCAAGAACATGTTTGCTGTCTGTCCTTTTTTCAGCAATGCAGAAATTTCACTTTCTTAGACAAGGGCGTCTCCTTTACTTTATGCAGGCTTCAGCTCTAATGATTGTGAGTTTACTAGCCCAAAAGGCAGCTTTGGCACCCAATGTTGCAAAAAGCTTGTTGAATTCGGTGGCAGACATGGCTAGAACAGATGCCAAGGAAGGACGCGACATGCGGTGGCTGCGCATGTCAGTAATGACCATAGTCTCAATAGTTCAGGTATCGCTGCCTAATGCAATATCTAATGACTTGTCAAATACAAATTTCTTACATTGTCTGTGCAAATGAGTACCTGGTTTCTATTCTCTTCGCTTGTGGAATTATTAGTTATGCTGCCACTTCTCTTACTTTTAGATAGCAAGAACAGTATTTCCAGATGTTAATGGTAATCTCTACTGGTAACTAACACTCAATTTACACTCCAGCTTCAGTGCATGGAGTCAATTCCCAAGAAGACTCTAGATGCCATGAATGAAATCAGGTAGCTGTTTGTACTTATGTTATCTTAAATCTGAAGTATCTGTATCTGACAGTGGAGATTCTTTTTTTTACCTTGTGATTTTGAAGGGATATTTCAGGGATCCTTTCAGGATTGGCGAAGGACTTCAATATTGATAAATTCTTAGTTGTTCTTTTGGAATCTTTGCTTGAGTACAGGTTGGTGATGCTCTTACCCTTTAGGGACAATTTTCTCTTATCTCAAACTAAACATTTTACTTGACAGTGTGTCAGATGATGCGTGCCATCATAATTCTTTATCAATGGTAAAGACTGTTCCTATGAAAGCCTTTGTCAGTCGGATAGTCTCTAAACTACTAGCTACACATATGAAGTTATCTCAAGGCAAGTTTTATGTAGTATACTAGTATGCTTTCCAGCTAAAAGGTTTTCAATTATCTAATGCTAGAATATCAGCTATAATTTTCCTCTCTTCTAGGCTCACAGAACAAACAGATTTTGGTTTCTATTTGTGAGAAGTATCCCAATGAATCACGGGAAGTCTTCTATAGTTTCTTGAAGGTCAGTTCGTCTTTCTTTCTCGTCCTTTCTTCGCAAATAGTAATTGAATTTTAATTCACTCATGTATAATTATATAGGATGCCAAGATTCAGTCCAAGAAAATCCAACCAAGCTATGATTTACTCTGCAAGATATTAGATGAGCATTTGGATGCTTCACGAGAAATACCTGATCCAAAATCATTTTTTGCTTTGGAACATTCTGAGGTATCTTTCTTGAAACCGTGTAGATTGGATGTTTCATTACTTATGCTATGGATCATATTGAGCCTTTATTTTCTTAATTTTGTTGATATATTCATGCTTATATATAGTTGTCACAACTAACACAATGATTAATTAAGTTCTTTAATTGCAACCGCTTGAGTAATTTTTACAGGCTGATGTTCGAAAGTCAGCAGTCTTGAGCTTGGATGTAGCCAACATTCTGGAGGAGAAAGTTGCTGGATCGAAGGTAGTACTTATTCACTCCTCACTCTCTTATACATGTTGGTATTAATTCTAATAATTATTTCCCTTCTCTTTTCTGCCAGAGGTTTTATGCCATTCAAGATGCACTTCTTCGCCGGCTTTATGATGATGATCTAAATGTTGTACTGGCAGTTCTGAATTTGAAAAATGTGGCTGCAATATTAAGCTCACCACCTCTTACTGAAGCGTTACAGAACGTGCTTCAGCGATGCATTCAGATATTGCTGTCAAGTAAGCATACTGTTAATGTAGTTCTGCTGTTTCTCTTGTCTGTAATCCAGCTTAACTGGGTGGCGAAGGTGATCAAATCATTCACAAGTTTGGTTGTATTAAATCAGTATTACCATCTTACAAGTGTTGGTCGCTCTAATATGTCATCAAGTAATGTTTGCCAGATTATGCTGGTCGCTCTAATTTGTCATCAACTTGAAATTTGGTTGCATAAGGTCACTTTCATACCACATAAATTTTTCACATTTATGTTGCATGTTATGTTCACATCAACATATTTTCTTGGAGAGCTTAGTTATTGTAAGATAATAGTTTTATTGTATATGGAAGCGCTCATGATTGTGGCGATCATGCAAATGATACCTGATGAGGATTGTCACTTGGAATATATCCAATTTGTCAAAAGTGTGCTTGGGGCGCAGGGCTCTACTGGAATCGCCCCAAGGTGGCTGGGGCGGTCTACAATCTTTCAAATCTATAGGACCTAAAGCCTTCAAATATTTTTTCCTAAAATAACTAAAATACAATGGATGTTCAAATATGATCAGATTTTCTCCCTTGAAATCTCCCCGATTTGTGGGGTACCTGCCCTTGTTTTTTTACCTAATAGCTCAGGTGTGCCCCGTGCTCCTGACTAGGGTTCAGTATTCGGTTAGTTTATTTATAACCAAATCAAATTGGTCAGTTAACCGAATCATAAACTGCCCCATCCCAAGAACTGAAACCATACAGATTTTAATTTCAGTTAATCAATTAACTGACTGTCTATAACCAATCAGTTAACCAAAATAACTGAATTCAAGATATATCTCCTGATAACACTGAATGTATCCAGTAGTAGTAGATTCAGAAGCTGAATATGGACTCCATCTTGAAGATGTTGATAATTAATTTTTAATTGTCTGTTTACATTGAAGGTTCATCATCAGCCTCTTCTCTGCCTAAGGATGTTGCTTTATTGTGCACTCAACAAGTTATCACAACTTTCAAAGATCAGGAACAATATGCAGCAACATTCGCAAAAATGATCTTCCCCTTGTTATTAGTTCGACCGAAGGTTTTATTCTCCTTTTCTCAGTTACTATTACTTATTTTTATCTCCTAGGAGTGTAGTTTAAGATTGTTAAATGTGAAATTTATTTCTCTTCTTGAGCTTACAAATGTTTTGCTGTCTTAAGCAGACTTGGAGGGTGAACTTGAAGGCATTAGAATTGGCTAAAGAACTGAAATGTCCATTCTATGGAAACTTAGTACTTCTTCCAGTGCTAGAGAAGGTAAGTTGACAATAAAAGAACGAAAGAAGTGCCTGCAGATAATTTTTTCTTGTGCCCACTACACATCTTGTCAACCTGGAAGTCTAGAATGGGACAGATTCACATTTATCTTAGCTGAATAACATTCTAATAGACACCCTATTATCATCTGAAAAGTTCGATGCAGCTGCAATTTATTTTTATCCCATAAGATTCAAAATCATCAAATTGGTCTTATGTGGGACTTGATGGAATTATTTCCAGAACAATATATGTATACAAGACAATATTTTCTTAAAACTGTCCGAAATTCATTTAGATGTTTTATGTGTGGGTATCTCTACCCTTTACGTAACAGTTCTCTTTTCACAATTTATTGGCAGCACCTGTTAGCCATAGGATTTTATATACAATGAAAACTACCATATGAGATATTTTTACCCTTGGAACTTAGTGTTGTATATATACATCTATATATATTCATTAATTGGGATTATACAATTTAGAGGAACTTGTAGATATTAATTAGTTTTCCCAATGAAAAAAATTAAAGAAACCTGGGGCAGTTATCATCTTTATGCTGATAATTTGTGTTGGCATCCTTGATACATCTAGGCTCATGGACTCATTTAGTTCAAAGCTAATTTGATAACTTCTAAAAGAATCCATACTTGAAAGCTAATTTTCCTTTGTCTACAAATTGCAAATGATTGCAGAAATTGGATCCTGGGCAAATATCTTTGGTTAGTACTGAGATTATCAGTAAGCTGGCAAAGACGTTCTCACTAAGACCTGATGAGTACATGCCATGGCTTGTAACATGCTGCAACTCTCACGAGGCCTCGAAGACATTATTCTTTTTGATTTTGTTGCAGTCACTGAGGATGCTTAATATGGGTAAACACGTCTCTCATTTTCTATAGTAATAGCACATTCGACACTGCATCTAGTTCTGGATCGTCCCTTTCTCAATTTTTATTTTGCCTAATTTTTCAAATACCAATATATTAGAGTGCTGTTGTATGTTGGACAATGATTCTTTATTGGAAATTTTGTTGGATCTGCTATTTATGCCAGTTTTCCACCATCTTATTTGATTGCCTGCACTTTGCTATTTCTTCACTTTTGTCTGTCCCAAAATGTGCAAGAAAACTGTAGTTTAGGTATTCTGCATTGAAGCCTTCTCAGTAGTCGGTAGTAATCGTGTTAATTGTCTACTGAAATGCTACAATTGCTTTACTTTTGAAATTATTGAAAATGCCAAACACACTATTACCCTTTTCCTAGAATATTGGTTAGCTGTGATTGGCCCGAATCATATGATTAAACTAGTTTTTTCTTGTAAGTTGCAACCTTGATATTCAGTTCTTTTTCGTCTTGATCTTTCTCAAATCACCTCTCTCATTGGTATGCTCTTCTCCCCGTCCTCCTCGTGATGAGTTATGAACAAATATTATCTGACTTTGTACATTCATGATTGAGGTTGATGTTACTTTTGTTCTCATGTTTTCTGTTTGGAATTTAGGAAATTTGAGCTGCAATATCTATGTATGCAGTTGTGCTTTAATGCTTGATGCCTGTCTCCTTTGATGTCAGATGTTGGCCAATTTTTTGCATTTTTTGATTGTTGCTTCCCAATTCTAAAGAGTGAGTGGGAAATGTTAGAGTCACTGGGCATATCTACAGAGCAGGTATAGAGAAGTTATCATACTGCATTTTTTATACACATTAAATGGAAACTAATAGAAATTGTTGCTGCTAGTCCAAGAAAAAAATTGTAGATGGTGACTTGAAAGGAATTCTTGAAGATCTTGACACTGACATCAACAATCTCCATGCTGAGATTCTGGCCTGCTTGTTTTTGAGCCTCTCAGAAGTTTTTGTTGCAACAGCACCTAATGGTGTATCCTTGGTTGGTGATTTTTCACGGGTTTAATGTTTGAGGCATAAATCTATGTTTTCTGAACCATTATGATGAGTTAAAATTCCATTCCTCACAGGATATGAAGGAGAAGTGGGTATCCATACTTGAGGTTCTATTCGTATTCTATGCGTGTCACTCTAAAGGCCTATCTGGAGGTGCTTATAAGAAGCATCTGGAATACCTATCCACAAACTGCAAGATGCCTTTGATGGAAATAACGTTGAAACTGTTCTTGGAAGAAGGTTTGGTTCACCATAGCTATTTGTTTGTCATTTTACTTTTTGGGTATCTTTCTTTTTATTATTATACCAATGAGAATTGTCTCAAATTCATCTTTTTTTCCTGACTTTGAATAATGTACGAGTGGAAAATAAGAACTGTCAAGGTACCACTAATTCTTCGAAAGCTGGTTCTGAGATGGTTTCTTTGGATGCATGCTTTATTTTTGAGCTAAACTAATGATAGTTGTAGGTTAGCTAAAATGTCTTTACTATTGGAGATTGTATCTAATTGACACCCTTTTGGGCTCTCTAAATTCTCAGGAATTCCAGCTGCTGCTCAAATAGAGAGTCTTCATTCTTTCTCACATATCTGTTCTCAGTTAGACGAGACTGTGGCCCGTCAACTTCTTCCACGGTTACCTTCACTTCTTGTCCCACTATCTAGTGACAACCAGGTTTTATAACTCTCTTTTTTCACCATTTTTTTTCACAAGTCAAGGATGCTTCCACTTATCATGAGTTTCTTTGGAAGATGCTTGGCTGTATCTGTTTGTTTGAATTATTAGTATAGCTAAATAGCAATTTCGTAATACTGATACTATTCCCTCTTGTGTCTAGCATGTGAGGCAGGGTGCCATTAGCTGCATAAAAAAGCTAAATTTGTTTTTGTCTCACATTAATAAGAATGGTAATGCAGTGATACTTTATTTTATTTTATTTGCCAAATACCTCTGTTTCTAGTGGTCTTTCTGATCATAATGTGCTACAGGAAATGATGTAGCCTCGCTACATTTTCTTGGAGATCTATTGTGCTTAATCATTCAACAAGAGAAGATGATATTATCGGATAAAAATTTTCTTTCCTCGTTCTTCACATCACTCCTGTGTTCATCATCTGAAAGCCTTTTGGTGCATTCTGCTATTGGAACGAGGTTGGATTTGAATTACATTTATTGTTTTTTCCCTTATTAATACTAATTGCATTAGAGGAGACTGATATATTATAATATTGAGTATCTGCGAGAAGAATTGTTCCTTGTTCTTTTTTCTATCAATTTCTCTGTTCAGTTTCCCCCTCAAGATTTACTTGGATCTCTTGAGTTTTATATATAGGAAGACCGTTTTGCTTCTTTCCTCTCCATTTAGATGAATATCTTTTTTTCCTCGATAATTAGGTTTGATGAGTCCACCAGAGATAACATTCTCGAATATCTGCTTGGCCATGCTCTTGGACTTCCTTCCTATGCCAAGGTGTGTCTACTTTTCAGATGGAAAATACACTTAGAGAAGGCATATACATTAGTTTTATTGTTTATAAATATTAAATATAAAGATGCATTATTCATATGAGTTGCGGAGAAATTAGTTCTGTTTCATTTTTATCTTCATGACAGCTGAAGATTCTTAGTCTGGTCAAAGGTGCTGGAAGTAAACTCTTATCTGTTTCTGGTGTGAGATCATTATTGAATGATCTTTTGGAAAGTCGGTGTTCATATTACTTGGGGGGTGTCAAATCTTGTAATAAGTTGCCCCAAAGTGAAGTTGACATATTGTGCCTTCTGCTGGAGGTACCTTTTATGGTCGTTATTTTACCTCTGGATGTTGGACCTCAAACCTTGATATATTACATTTCTAAATTTATGCGTTCCTCAGTGTTGTACCATGGCGAATTCGTCTCATGAAGCACAGGACTTAGGGGACTGTATATTGAAGGCTTTATGGGTAAGTCTCTTTTCTAAAAATGTGTTTTCTGTTTTTCCGGAGTATATGGGACCTTATTAGTTCTTGCATTCTCAGGTTAAGGATTCCGAAGAATTGGCAGTAATAGAGCCATGCATGACAATTTTGAGAAATCTTAGTAGTTCTCTTTATGGAGATTTGAAGACTGAAACTCAGGTTGGCCTCCCCCTTCCCCCCCGCACTCACACCCAATCCAAACAAATTCAGGGATGGTCTTTAATCTTTATGATATCTTATGCATAAGGAAGCCGTGTGGCTTTCCTTCAGTTGTTTCTAAACGAGTTGGATAACTTTAAAGTTATTTTTGAGTCGGTCTTCACTATAGTAGTTCTAATTTACTCTAAAATAATTCCTGTCAACTTAGAGATGCAACAATTGGATTTCTGTAACACAATCTGACCTTGATACTTGTAGTTGAGTTCTTGCAACTTGCCTTGTGATGTGGAATTCTCTATCGGAATTCTCTATCCATGATGCCCATGATGCTGCTGAGTTATAATTATAATTATGCAACTTTACTATGTGATTATCTGATGCACCTTGAGGACTAGAAAGATTCTTTATGAATCTCTCTGCAACTAGGAAAATCTTCTCATGTCTTGGTGTACGCATAAAATTCATTTTTCCTATTTCTTTTGCAGGAGCTTATCTTCGGAAACCTATTGGTTTTGTTTAGGAGTGCAAATGGCATTATACAGAATTCTACAAGAGATGCATTGTTGAAAATAAATGTAGGTCATCTCAGCTTGTATCTCTTCACTTATTTTTTATTTTTACTTGTAGGCTGGTGCCTCATTCTGGATTGTTATGTCTTATTAGGATGAGTATGAATGACACTACATCTACCAGATACAAAACTTATATTCAGCTTTATGGCATTTTTAACATCCTAGAGTCAATATGCTTTCATTTATAATCAATAATTGATATTCTTGATTTCTAATGGCAATGTGTATGATCCAGAAGCTGATCACTGGAGATTCTACAATAAAATTTATATTTCATATCTTTTACCATCAATTAGTAGTACTTGACTTCTCCTGCAATCTTGCAGATAAATTCTTCAGTTGTTGTATGGACTCTTGATTCGATTATGGGACAGAAAAATATTCCAGCGACTCCACAACAAGGGAAGAAGCAAAAGAAATCTTCCAAATATCATGATCCTGGTTCTTATTCTGGAATACTTGACAGAGAAAAAACCCACTCTCTCTTGAGTGCTCTTCTTGAAGTAATTTTGATAAAGAAAAACATAGTTAAGAGGTATGCCTGACATGCTTTTGCATTGCAGTTATTACTTGCTTTCTGCTGTGATAATTTCAGTGACTCGTATGATTGTGGAACTGATGTGCCTTATCACATGTTTGTAGAACTTCACTTGTTGGTCCCCTATTTAAGCTCCTCCACTTGATATTTGTGGATGATGGGTGGATTTCTGAAGTCACTGAGCAGAATAAAGGGCTTGTAGCTGCGCCATCTAGTGTTGTTTCTGAGACAAAAACCTTCATTCAGCAGACTTTGCTACTCACTTTGGAAGATATCTGTGCTTCAATGGGAAATGATTTTCAGCAAAAGGTCATTCCCGTACCACGCCAGTTATATATCTGGCTCCAACTTAGCACAACTAACATAAGTTTTTATTTTCAGGACATCACTCATATTTTTGACCTTCAACTTTTAGTAAGCTGTGCTCGGTCATCAAGTGATGCTGTTACTCGGAATCATGCATTCTCGTTGATTACCACCCTTGTAAAGATTATACCTGACAAAGTCTTGGATCAAATCCTGGATATTCTTGCTGCTGTTGGTGATTCTACTATAACACAGGTTGGTTGCTTGATGATATAGACCTGTATCTCAGCTGTTTATACTTAAATTGCTTTAGATTTAGTTTAATGTCCTACACATTGAACATGATTCACATTTTGTAGAGTATAACTGTATTATGCTTCATCTCTTACATAACCTGAAATTGACAAAGAATATGCAATTTGGTTGATCTTTAGTGGGACAAATATTCTCAACGTGTGTTTGAAGGGCTTATATCAGCCATTTTACCTTGCTGGTTATCCAAGACTACCAACACAGACCAGTTGCTTCAGGTACTTTACCAAGCTTTTTGTGTAATTTCTTTTGACGAGCTGGTTGAATTTTTCTGAGCAGCTATTGTCCGTCTGTTAGGTTTTTGTGGATGTTTTGCCGCAAGTTGCAGAACATAGGAGACTTCCTATCATTGCACATATATTAAGGTAGAATTTGCATTCTTGTCATTATGGTTTCTAAATTTTTGCTTTTGCTGACAACTCCTCTCTTGCAGAACTCTTGGAGAGGCTGAAAATCTGGGTTCACTGCTCTTTCTCCTCTTCCAATCATTGATCTCTAGAAATAACGACCTTAATTTCCATGTTCAAGGGCGATCTTTAGAACACTTGACTTTTGCAATCAATAAGCTATGGGAGTACGAATTTGCTGTGACACTCTGTGAGCAGTATTCTTGCACAACCTGGCTTCCTTCTCTCGTCTTAGCACTTAAGAAAATTGGAAATAATTCCTTAAATGAAGACACATCTATACATTTGCTGGTGGCAATGCACTTTGTTGCTAACAAGTTGCGAGATCCTGAAAATTACTACAAGCTTGAGTTGGAAGAAACTTCAAATGAGATTCAGGTGAGAAATAATAACTGCATCTTTTTTACTGTTGGTGCACATTTACAGAAAGATACTAGGAATTCTGTTGTTTAGAGGATTCTGTAACCAGAACTGTTATATTGAAATCAATAATGCTGCTGCTATTTTTTCGGATAAGAATAATAGTTTTTTCATATAGACACGGCCTTTTGTAATTTTATTCCACCTGGAACCAATTTCTGCAGACAATGACTGGTGATCTTATGGAGCAAGTTGTGTATCATCTTCACCTGGTTGACTCTAAAAAGAAGCATGTTGGTGTTCCAGCTTTCATCAAGAGTGAGCTAAAGGAGTTCATTCGTGGTGTCTTGAAAACTCTTATAAGGGGCCTTTTGCCATCCACCTTCTTCAAAGTCACTATTACTTTGATCAGTCATGCTGATAAAAATGTCAGGAAGAAGGTAATTGAACTTACATTTTATGTAACCACTGGAGTTGTTGCAAACAAGCTAACCTACATGATTATATTGCATACCTAATCAAACTCAAGAGAACTTTTTTGTCAAATTTTCTCTCGAGCAAATTAGATCAATTGGTTGTAGTGACTCTAAGATATGCATTGCATACTCACCTATTTTCCCCCTATTTTCTTTGTTTGATCTGTTTAATCCTTGGCTAGATTATCACATTCTTAAGCTTCCTATTGGACAGGCTCTTGGGCTTTTGTGTGAGACCATGAAGAACTTGGGTACAAACACAAAGATTGATAAGAAGAATTTAGTATCAAATTTAAGAAGCTTATGGCTAAATCTGAACAAGACATCTGAAGAATCGTTTGAGAAGTTGTGTTTGGAAATATTGACATTACTCGATGCCCATGATGATAGCTCTAGTACTTCCCTGAAACTGGCAGCAGTATCTGCATTGGAGGCATTAGCAAACAGGTTCCCTTCACAAGATAAAGTCCTTGGCATGTGCTTTGGATCTGTATGTAGGGGGATATGTTCAGACAATACAATTTTCTCTAGTCATTGTCTTCGCACCACTGGTGCTTTAGTTAATGCGCTTGGGCCAAGAGCGCTTCCTGAACTTCCTAGTGTTATGGATTCCATACTTGGGAGATCTCCTGATGTTTCTTCAGCGGTTGCAGAAATTCAGAGAACACACAACAGTGCTACATGGTCTTCATCAGAGCACTCCCTTTTCATGTCAATTCTACTAACCTTGGAGGCAGTCATCACCAAGCTTTCAGGGTTTCTAAATCCTTATTTGGGGGACATATTAAAACTAGTTGTATTGCATCCGCTGTCCTTTTCCGCTGCTGATCAAAAGCAGAAGTTGAAAGCTGATGTTGTGCGCAAGCTCATCACTGATAAGATCCCTGTGAGTTTTTGTAGTTTCCATTTATTCTATATTGTAATGTTTACTGATGGATTTAATTTATTCCTTAGGTTCGACTTCTGCTCTCCCCTGTGTTATCAATATACTCTGATGCTTTTAAGTCTGGGGATTCGAGTTTGCTGATTGTTTTTGAAATGCTTGGAAATTTGGTTGGTTCAATGGATAGATCCTCAGTTGGTGCTTACCATGCAAAAGTATTTGACTTATGTCTGCTAGCTCTTGATATACGGCATCAGAACCCTGCTTCAGTTCAGAATATTAGTTCTGTTGAGCAATATGTCCTCAATGCTATTGTTACCCTGACTATGAAACTCACAGAGACTATGTTCAGGCCACTTTTTGTCAAGACTATTGAATGGTCTGGTATAAATCTGAAAGGTGATGAAGAGCATCCTGAAAGTGCTAATGGCCGTGCTATCTCTTTCTATAGTGTGGTGAACAAACTTGCTGAAAGCCATCGGTGAGTTGGCACATTTCTTGTTTTTTTCTTAATCACAGTCCCTTACTTTCTTTTTCTTCTCTGTATAGCTTTGTTTTTTATTCAATCATGACATCAATCATTTTTTTTATTTTTACACCAGGTCTCTGTTTGTTCCATACTTCAAGTATTTTCTGGATGGCTGTGTTCGATTTCTTCTTGATGCTGAAGTTATGAACACGGGACTGTCTCAGAAGAAAAAGAAGGCTAAGCTTAATAATAAAACAAAGGACAAAGACGGTGAATTGTCCCCTCCAATGTGGCATCTCCGGGCTTTGATCTTGTCATCTCTCCATAAGTGTTTCCTCTATGATACTGGAAACTCAAGGTTTCTTGGTTCTTCTAATTTCCAGGCAAGAGAAATTTCCTGCTTTTTGCATTATTGTTGCTTAATAGTTCTGTTTGACACAACACTTACATTTTGGAAGTTCAGCTACTCTGGCATTACATTCTTTTGTTGATTTCCATCTGTTTTCCAGGTTCTTTTGAAACCATTGGTTTCACAGCTTGTAGTAGAACCCCCAGTTGACATTGGCAGTCATCCTGATGTGCCATCCATAGAAGAAGTGGATAATTTGTTGGTTGCCTGTATTGGTCAGATGGCTGTTACTGCTGGTTCAGACCTCCTATGGAAGCCTCTGAATCACGAGGTAAAAAAAAATACTCCCATCTAATAAACTTCTTTCTCACTTCAGTTTCGCTTTGCTGTTTCCATTTTGCTATTATTGAAGTAAATAGAGCACAATCTAGGGTTAAGTTTTTGTTTGTCAGTAGATTTGGTTTTCATAAATGTCAATCTTCAGTTATCTAACTTTGCCAGTGTGCTGTGTGTCGATATTAGTGAGCTGAAACGCACATTAAATTGGTGGGTTTTTCAATTTTCTGACTGCTAAAATATGCTTCGTGTTACATCTAACGTGGTGATCATAGGCATCACTTAGTACCGATATCTTGCTGTTTTAAGTGTTGTTGATACTTTTTTTTCTTAGTATGTAGGTTTTTTTCTAAGGTTCTATAGATGCATATGCGCCCACTCACTTTCTCATGTGCTTTGAATCCTATTAGGGGGATCAAGGGGATATAAATATTCCAAATAGTACTAATTTTTTTCTTTGTCCTTTGATTGCAGGTGTTGATGCAGACTCGCAGTGAAAAGATACGTGCCCGTATGTTGGGGTTGAGAATAATTAAGCATTTTGTGGAGAACTTGAAAGAGGAGTTTCTCGTGTTTTTGCCAGAAACTATTCCCTTCTTTGGTGAGTTGCTTGAAGATTCAGAGCTACCTGTCAAATCGCTTGCTCAAGAAATTCTCAAGGAAATGGAATCCATGAGTGGCGAGAGCCTTCGAGAGTATCTGTGACAGTCATCCAAGTAGATTCATAGTGTGATGAGAATTGTTCAGCATCTGTCTATGTATATCTTTTAATTTCCATGTTTGTTTTAGCGTTGTTTATACATACTTCAATTGGAGAGTGAAAACCTAGTTTTGTAGTAACATTCTTCCAACAATGTTTAAATTGTTAAAATTTTCAACTTTTTTTCTTATTTACCCTCTTCCTTTTTACTAAATGTTTTGTTAGTGCTGTGTTTTTCAGAAGAGGATTCTATTGGAAGTTGAGAGTAGTTGGAGGAATATTACAAGAGAAGCTTTGGCAGTTGGACTAGACTTGGTCACTGCAAATTCTGCAATAGAAAATTCCATAGTCAAAATGTTATTTGCTTTCTAATTCCAACTTCCTAAACAATCCACCTCAAATATTCACATTAATAAAAGGAGATTAACACCAAACTCACTCATACAATGCAGCAAACACCAAAATGAAATTAAAAGTCAAATTTGGCAGAACTTCATCATCATCATATGAAACAGTTGCATCCATTGATCATCTCTTAACATGTATTCTTCTCCGACTTCCCTTCAAATCACTCATTCGTTTCAAACTCGTCTCCAAACACTGGCATTCCCTCATCACCGATCCGCATTTCTGCCGTCTGCGCAACCCCAATCCGAATCCGGCCATCGGCCTCTTCCTTCACTTCAACTTCTCCATCAGTCCTATGTCCCAGTACCTCCCCTTCTCGCTTAACCAATCAACCAAACCTCCATTCCGAACACTCAACTTCACCAAACACAACCCACGGGCCGGGATTCTGCAGTCCTGCAACGGCCTCCTACTCTGCTGCTCCTTCCACTCCCGGCCGGTCCACAACCGGAAGTACTACATCTTCAATCCCACCACTACCAGATTCTCAACACTCCCCAAAATCGACTATGTTGACAGAAACATAAGTGGAATGAATTTAGGGTTCGACCCCGCCAAGTCTCCTCATTACAAAGTCGTTTGTGTGACTGGACTGAGTTCGGTTCGATATCAGATTGAGCTCTACTCTTCCGAGAGAGGTCCATGGAGGGAATGCGGCCAGCCTTTCGTCCTCACCGCAGGATCTCACTTCAACTTCAGAAAAGGTGTATATTGGAATGGAGCAATCCACTGGCTGAACATCGGACATGGCGATTCTTTGTACTTCAATCTTGAGAACGAGACAACCGGCTCCTTCCCAACGCCTCCCAACCAACTGTGGGAAGTGAGGAGCAGTGTCTACTTCGGGGAGTCATGTGATCACCTGCACTACATGGAGATGCCTAACAGGCAAGTTGAGTTTGATGTTTACGAGATGAAAAGGGATTACTCGGAGTGGTTTGTGAAGTACAAGGTCGATCTGAGAGGCGTTGTTGCTTCTTATCCGGAGATGAAACAGGAGAAATACGATACCGAGGATGTGGATGTCTATGTGATTTCTTTTTTTAGTGTTATCCGGGGTGAGAAAGAGGAGGACTCATTCTTTGTGTTCCATATTCCGGGGAGGGTGGTGCGGTACGATCTTGCTTGCCAGACTTTCCGAACAATACATGTATTCAGAGATGCTGAGGATGAAGTGAGGAACAGATGTTTGAGATATAGGGAAACAAATGCCATTCAACATATTCAGTCCCTCTGTTGTGTTTAGTTCTTGGGGAATTGGAAGGTTGAAAGAATTCAACAAATCACTCCACTATTTCCTCCTCCTCCACTTCTGAAATCATTAAAGTTCCATCATCTTTTTTTCACAAGTAAAGCTAAATTCCATGAACAAAAATAGATACTACTATTTTCATTAGAAAGAATTAAGTTCCCTGAATTCAAGCCTTACTATTAAGTTGATGAGATTTTACTGTTATTCTCTTATAGTCCTCAAAATCTGCCATACCATAAAGCAAATAAGGCCAGCAAGGATTAGCATTACTCTAAATTTGAGTAAGATTGGATTAGAAATTTGGGAGATCCTAAAAATTGAATCCTTTTTAGCAAGTAGATTAGGAATGAATGACTTAACTATCTTAAAAAATGATTCAATTATTTTATAAAACGATTTAATTATCAAAGTAGTATATTTTTATAATAAGAGCAGATATATTTATATACTATCTCCATCTCAAATTGGTTGAGACAAGATTTAAGAAATTGTTGGTGGAGTGTAAGATGAGAGACAAGAAGCTATTCCATCTTGTCCATCCAGCACCTGATGAGCAATATGCGTTGTTGATGTTATTAATACACTAAATATCTCTTTTTCAATTTTGTTAACGAAGGCATATTTTATTTTTAGACAGCAAAGTATGTCATTGCAGAACCAAAACAGTCCGTAATAGATTTGGACAAAATATAAATTTATAAATTTGGAAAACTTGTCCACGTGAGCATAAAACTCCCTTAAAAATCTAAACTGAACATTCCCAAACGATTCACTGTATCACATATTCACATAAATAGATAGAGATAAGCATGCGTAGGTTAGGCGGCGGCACCACCATCAAGGCTGGCGCCGGTGGTGGCGGTGCAAAGACAGGAGGAACGGCCAACAACTTTAACAAAAAGCTGCGGCCTACTTCTCCCAACACCTCTCTAACTCTTTCATCTCCATCAACGCTGAGTATTCCGCCACCGCAAGCTGTTTCTGCGGCGGAGTGGGAGTATGTTACTTGGACGGAAGATGAGACGGCGGCGCGTGGTTTCTACGATGATTATGTGTTTCAATCTGTTGTGATTTACGCACACAAGGCTTTCACACACTCAAGAAGATCACACACACTCACTGTTGTATGAGATCACACAATGCAGAAACACACACACTCACACTTTGAGTATTGAAGATGATAATCTTGGAGAGAAACTGGAAAACTCTTTATTGATAAAACTCTTACTCTAAACTACATACATGGTTTATGAGCTATTTAAAGCTCTACAATCAAGTAGCAACTGCTACTAACTAACTACAACAAGAATCAAAAAAGCAAGAAGAATAACCGCTACATCTCAGCTAACTAACTGCTGCTCCAACGGCTAGTTCGGCTAGGTTGCTTCTTCCTTCTCGGCTTAAGGCCGAACTCCCTTCTCGGCTCAAGACCGAACTCAAGACCGAACTCTCTACTCGGCTCAAGACCGAACTTCCTTCTCGGCTCAAGACCGAAGCAACTCCCTTCTCGGTTAGTTCCAGCTCAAAGCCGAGCTTACCGAACTCCCTTCTAGCCGAGCTTACCGAACTCCCTTCTAGCCGAGCTTACCTTCTTCTGCCTTCTTCTTCCAACTGAAATGAGCACTCCATTATTACAATTCTCCACCTGAGGGCTCATCTCAGTTCTTGCACAAACATTGATCAACTTCTTGCAATGATCAAACTTGTCTCTACCTAGAGACTTTGTTAGCATGTCAGCCGGATTGTGCAAGGTGTTAATCTTAATCACCTTCACTCTCCCCTTCTCAATCTCGTCTCTAATAAAATGCAACTTTATGTCTATGTGCTTGCTCCTTTCATGAAAACCCGGATGTTTAGCCAAGCACATAGCTGAGCTGCTGTCACAATGAATCACCATTGTCTTTTGGTCAAAACCAAAGTCAGAAATCACTCCCTGAATCCAAAAACTCTCCTGTACAGCTGCAGTGAGAGCTATATACTCTGATTCTGTTGTTGAGAGAGCAACAACACTTTGCAACCCTGATTTCCAGCTGATTACAGTTCCAAACATGGTGAAAAGATAACCTGTTTGGGACTTTCTGTTGTCCAGGTTTGCAGCATAGTCTGCATCACAATAGCTCTGCACAACCTCCTCAGATTCACCTTCCCAGCCATTGAAGACAATTCCCCAGCCACTGGTTGACTTCATGTACCTCAATATCCACTTAAGAGCATTCCAATGCTCCTTCCCCGGGTCAGCCATGTATCTGCTAGTCACTGAGATAGCATGTGCCAGGTCTGGTCTGGTACAGATCATAGTATACATAACACTTCCAACCACACTAGCATAAGGAATAGACTCCATCTCCTCAGCCTCTTGCTTAGATTTAGGGGCCTGCTCCTTTGAAAGCTTAAAACTCTGGGACAGAGGAGTTGATGCAGCTTTTGCATTTTCCATTTTGAATCTCTGCAAAACTTTCTCAATATAGTCAGTTTGCAGCATCCACAGCTTCTTGCAGCCTCTATCTCTCTGAATATGTATGCCTAGGATCTTCCTTGACTCTCCTAGATCCTTCATTTCAAAGCTTGACTTCAGATCTTGTTTAACTTTCTGAATTTCTGTCATAGAAGGCCCTGCAAGTAGCATATCATCCACATAGAGTAATAGGTAGGCAATGGGAGTCCTGCCTGCCTTCTTGATGTAAATACAATCATCATATTCTGACTTGGAGAAGCCAATCTTCTTCATCTGTGCATCAAACTTCTTATTCCACTGTCTAGGACTTTGCTTAAGTCCATAAAGACTTTTCTGTAACAGGCACACCTTGCCTTCTTCTCCAATCTTCACATAGCCCTCTGGCTGTTCCATGAAGATAGTTTCCTCTAGATCTCCATTGAGGAAGGCTGTCTTCACATCAAGCTGTTGTAGCTCCCAGTCAAGCTGATTCACCACAGCCAATAGGATCCTAATTGAAGTGTGCTTCACAACAGGTGCAAACACTTCATTGAAATCGATTCCCTCCTGCTGTGTAAAGCCTCTAGCCACCAGCCTTGCCTTGAACCTGACTCTATCCTTATCAGTGGTCTCAATCTTTCTTTTAAACAACCACTTACAGCTTACCAGCCTCCTTTCCTTACCATCTGTACTCAGCTTGGATTTGTCCACCAAAATCCATGTTTTGTTCTTGAGTAAAGACTCTATTTCCTCATTCATGGCTTCAATCCATCTTTCTCTATCTTTACTCTGCATAGCTTCTTTATATGTGAGTGGATCTGCACCATCAATACTTTCAGCTGCACACAGAGCATAATACACAACATCAGAGAACTTTGTTGGTGGCCTTGTTTCTCTTCTAACTCTGTCCCTTGCAAGCTGATAGTCTCTGATAGAGTCTGATATAGACTCACCAGCCTGGTTGCCCTGAGTTGGAGCCTCTTCTTTATCTGAATCAGACTCACTCCCTGAGTCAGTAACTCCACCTGCTCCTAGGCCAACCCCCACAGGCTCCACCTTGAAGAAATCACCCTCATCTTCACTGGAGTCCAGCTTATCTTTCAGGTATGGCATCTGATCCTCCAAGAACACCACATCCCTACTCACCAAGACCTTCTGCTTACCGGGCTCAGTACACCA
Source organism: Salvia splendens (assembly GCF_004379255.2). Classification (NCBI taxonomy): domain Eukaryota; kingdom Viridiplantae; phylum Streptophyta; class Magnoliopsida; order Lamiales; family Lamiaceae; genus Salvia; species Salvia splendens. The sequence continues at coordinate 40,936,234 of NC_056036.1, read as the reverse complement.
GAGCCTATACCCCTTAACACCCCTCTGATATCCCAGCAAGATACATTTCAGAGCCCTAGCTTCAAGCTTACTTTGCCTAGCATGAGCATAGGCTGCACACCCAAACACCTTGTATTTTTAGTAGTCACTATGAGCTCCATACCACATGTAATCAGGAGTTTCAGATTTCAGGGCAGTAGATGGGCATTTATTGATGAGATAGGCTGCTGTATACACAGCCTCACCCCAGAACCTGCTGCTCAAACCAGAACCAAGAAGTAGGCACCTCACCCTCTCTAGGATTGTCCTATTCATCCTCTCCACAACACCATTTTGCTGAGGATTACCAGGAACAGTCCTATGCCTCTTCATACCCTTCTCTTTACAAAACAGATCAAACTCAGCAGACAAGAACTCTAGGCCATTGTCTGTTCTTAAGCATTTAACACTTCTACCCTTCTCTAGCTCAACCTCCTTACACCATATCTTGAACTTTGTGAGTGTTTCAGATTTTTCTTTAAGAATATATACCCACAACTTCCTTGTATAGTCATCAATGATAGCTAGATAATACTTTCCTCCACCAATTGAACACACCGGTGAAGGCCCCCAAAGATCACTATGTATGTAGTCTAAAGGGGCTGTAGAAGAGTGAATACCTGTAGGATAGGGTGCCTTCTTTGCTTTTCCAAGTATACACTGCTCACAGGGGTTCATCTTGTTGAAATCTCCAGAGATCAGACCCTTCTTGATGAGTTCTTTCAAGCTTCCTTCAGCTGGGTGGCCCAATCTCTTGTGCCATAGCATTATGGAATCATCTGACACTGCATTGCTTTCTCCATCAACAGCCTTAGCCTTCAGATAATAGAGAATATGCTCTCTGTCAGCCTCCATCATCACTGCATCTCCAGATTTAACAAACAATTTTCCTTGACTCATCAATATGGTGAACCCTCTCTGCTCCAGCATTCCCAATGAGATGAGATTCCTCTTCACTTCTGGAATATACCTCACCCCAGTTAGGATCTTTATAGAGCCATCTTGTAGGCTTAGCTTTACCTTCCCTATTCCTCTGATCTGACAAATGTGATTATTACCCAGCACCACAGTGCCGGCTGCTTCTTGAAGGTCATGAAACCAGCTCCTATTTGGGCACATATGGAAGCTGCACCCTGAGTCCATAATCCACCTATGACTGACCCCACTGTCACTAATATTCATGAGTTGAGCCGGGGGATCAGCACTCTCCACACAATCAGATTGGTTGTGTCCTTCAGAGGCTATCTTTCTCTTCCATGCATGACAATCTTTCTTCAAATGTCCAGGTTTCTTGCACCAATAGCAAGCTCTGGTTTCCTTCTGAGCATCAGAACTTGAGGGTTTAGGGCCCTCAAACTTCTTCTTGAAGTTCTGCTTCTTGAACTTCTTCACATTCAAGGCCTCTGCAGCTTGAACATTGGAGCTTGCAGAGCCTCTGTTGGCTGTCTTCTGGAGTTCTTTGGCCATCAAGGCTGAATAGACTTCTGCATAGGTGATAGGTTTATCTCTTCCATAGATAATTGCATCACTTAACTGGTCATACGAGCTAGGCAAGGCATTCAATGTGAGAATGGCCTTATCCTCATCTGAAATCTTGACATCAACAGATCCCAGGTCATCAATGATCTTGTTGAACTCCTCTAGCTGCTCAATGATGGACCTATCTCCAGAAAAACTATAGGCATACAACCTCTTCTTGAGATACAGCCGGTTAGCCAAGGATTTGGCCAAGTAAACTTCATCCAACTTGTCCAAGATCTCCACCGCAGTCTTGGCTTCTTGAACATCCCTCAAGACCTTATCTCCAAGGCACAGAATCACTGCAGAATGTGCCTTGAGCTGCATCTCCTCCATCTTTGCCTGAGCTTTATCATCAAGCACTGGAGCCTTTCCTTTCTCCTCTGGTTTTGCAAGAACTGCGGCCAAGCCTTGTTGAATCAAAACCGCCTTCATCTTCATCTTCCACAGGCTATAATCATTCTTGCCTGTGAACTTTTCTGCATCAAGCCTTGCTGCCATCTCTGAAACCGTTTGATCCTCTGCAAATCAGCTTCAATATCCCTTCCCACAGACGGCGCCACTTGTTGTGATTTACGCACACAAGGCTTTCACACACTCAAGAAGATCACACACACACTCACTGTTGTATGAGATCACACAATGCAGAAACACACACACTCACACTTTGAGTATTGAAGATGATAATCTTGGAGAGAAACTGGAAAACTCTTTATTGATAAAACTCTTACTCTAAACTACATACATGGTTTATGAGCTATTTAAAGCTCTACAATCAAGTAGCAACTGCTACTAACTAACTACAACAAGAATCAAGAAAGCAAGAAGAATAACCGCTACATCTCAGCTAACTAACTGCTGCTCCAACGGCTAGTTCGGCTAGGTTGCTTCTTCCTTCTCGGCTTAAGGCCGAACTCCCTTCTCGGCTCAAGACCGAACTCAAGACCGAACTCCCTACTCGGCTCAAGACCGAACTTCCTTCTCGGCTCAAGACCGAAGCAACTCCCTTCTCGGTTAGTTCCAGCTCAAAGCCGAGCTTACCGAACTCCCTTCTAGCCGAGCTTACCGAACTCCCTTCTAGCCGAGCTTACCTTCTTCTGCCTTCTTCTTCCAACTGAAATGAGCACTCCATTATTACACAATCTGTTCCATCTGCTGATGAAGTTCATCATGCTGTTTCTGCACTTCAACTGTCAGTTCTTTCTTTTCTCTTTTAAATCCATAAAAAACACGAATTTTAATGCAAAAATTGGTAAAATAAGAGAGATATGAATGAGATAAAAAGCAAAAACAAATTAAACTATTTTTCGTGGATCAGATAGTATGGTCTTAGAAGTTGGCATTCATGCATTGATTGATTAATCATTCCATTTTGTTAACTTCATTGATCATAATTAACATTCTTACTGATTGGATTTGTCATGAGTCATAGGTTTCCATTTGATACTTGAATTAGTTTACCTTCATATTCGATTGATTTATGATACTACTCGAAATTCACATTTTGTCTATTGATTGTATTTCTGATGAAAGTTTAAGTTTTTTTTTTTGTTATACACTGAAATTAATACAATTATACAAGGTATAGGACTTGTTCCGAATAGACTTGTGTTTTAGGATGAATTTTCTTGTTTGGTCTCATATCAAAGCCAACTTTGTAGTGGGCCTAGTAGGACTTGTAGTCGTCTTTTGGGATGAGTTATCCTATTCTATTGATTAAGTTATCAAAACAAACTGAATTTGCAACAATTTTGATTAAAGTTTATTATATCCCAGGGCCCTTGGTTCCAGCTCGCCAACACAGGAATGTGATGAAATTGAGTGGTTTGAGCCCTCACACAACCACTACTCGACCAAAGAGATGCAGCGTTGTCCGAGAAACGATGTGGTGAATGATGCCTTCCATTTATTGGAGACTGAGCCTTGTGTGCAGAGGATGGTTGTTTCCTTATCATCTGATAAGGCCGTCTGGGACGCGGTCATGAACAACGAGGTGGTGAAGGAGCTTCGAGGATCAATGCATCGAGGTTCGTCTACTCTTGCTACTTCAGGATGTGATGAGTCTTTTTTTGCTTTGTGTTGGCGAGTAGCATGTTATCGTTCTCTTTTGGTTTTAGTAAGTAGCTTGGTGTCGGAGAGCTCAGACGGCCCGAGTGGAGACGAAGACGGAAACATGATCAGTTGGGTTGTCAAGTTTGCCAAGGCCAAAATCATGCAAGTGATGGACCTCATCACAAAGCTTGTGGGTAATGTTTTTCAGGGGGACAAGAAAGGAGATAATGGGTTGGATGAGAAAGTGAAGAGCTCGTTGTTGCTATCGATCCTGGTGCTAGCCGTGGTAATCCTGGCTCGAGCCAAGACCGGCTAAGCCTGATCACAATTTGCTGACTTGACTCCTGTCTCAACCCACAAACTTGTTTTTCAGTTTGTCTAGATATTGCATCTTTTCTCATTTGATATTGTTTTGGGGCTATATTTAGTGTTGGAAGAGGAAATAAAAAGCTTGATCTTATTTTTAAAATTATTTGGTCTCTACTATAGATCCTTGACCCCTGAATATATATTCCCTCCCTCCGTCCATGATTAAGAGTTCATTTTCAGCACAGTTTAGGAAATGTGAAGAAATATGAATTGAAATAATTAACACTCAAATTTTAAATCCAATTCAGTATAATGAATGAACGAAATGAGTTGGTGAGATGAAAGAAGTGGACTGACCAAAATGATAAAATACCAAAATGATAAAATGAGACTCGTATCAACGGATGTATGATATAATGGGACATTTTGGACACTACAAATGCTTGAATCTTCATTGGAACTGTCCAATTCTAATTGAATCAGAAGATTCTTGGATTTGCATAAAGGGAAATTCATATGCTTAGAATACACATACAGTTACAAAAATTTATAAACTAGAATCAATGAGCTTGTGTAACATCATATTTTGTATGATTAGGTCAAATTAAATCAACAAAGCAAATAAACTCTCCCAGTAAGTAGGATAAACATACTTGTATTTATGTGCCAAAAAAACTAGAAAAATAGACTTCTTATTTAGCTTTTCTCAGCTTTGTTTTCCTGTCAATAACACCAAAACAAACATCATTCGATACAATCAAGACCCATATTCCTCTTAGATGCAACTCAAACTTCTAACCAAATCCGTCTACCACCTCTTCATTTAGCACCACGGGTATCTTCGTCCTACAACCATTCACATTCCAAGCCATCGAGCAACCGAACAACTTATGCTACATTCTTTTCTACTATAGGTCGAAAAGCAAAAAGACTAGACTCGATGCAAAAACTCATAAGCATTAGGCGAGGACCAACTAAAACACATAATGATTATCCCAGCACAACGACACCACCTGCCATACATGAACTACGAAAAGGCATCAGAAAGCATTAGAAGAGAACGGAATCAGACATGTTCAGAATGAAAACATTCAGATTAGCCATACCATCTGACCTCATAATCCAAGGTGTACCTCACCTTGATTTAGATTAGTAGAGACAAGCATCACCCTGGTTTCACAGTTGAGAGCTACAAACACTAGAAATTGTAGTAACAACAAGCAAAAGGTACACCAAATCAAAACCAGGGGGCGTTAGAAAGAGACAAAATAGATAAGAACACAGCCAAATGTTAGATAGTCGATATAAGGGTCAGCAGACAGACAAAGAATTCAAACATATAATCTTAGGAAATATAAGAAATTTAGACACTCTAAAATCTGAATGCAGATATATCCGTCTGAATAGAAATGAAGATCCAACAAGGTGAGATTTCAACAGACAAATATGTGAATTGATCCTGTAACACACGGCTGAATGGTTGGACTTCATGGCAACTCTCTGCAAATGTAACAGTACAGCAAGGTTATGTGAGTCACAAACTTCCAACAAGTAAATCAGGATGAGAAGTGCTCCAACAAACAGCCTGTAAAGATATTACATAACGACAAAGAAACACGTGTTATTATTCGTTAATAAATCAAAATGAGATATATAAAATTAAAAACATGCATGGTCAGAAATTAAACAGAGCAGTAGGCCCAAAAGAAGACAATTCTCCAAGAAACGGTAGAGAAGTTTCCATTGGATACATAGAAAGTTGTATCATGATGCCAATCTGCAGAGACTAACAAAGCATTTTATGTAAGGATGAACGAATACGTAATCCAAAATGCATATGAGCTTTGTAACTAGTACAATAGTTTTCTATCGACAAGATTATGACTAATAAGGAAAGAAGAAAACCTACCCCAAGCACCAGGTAGGAAGAAAACCTTCCTGCCCAAGCAGACAATCTGCCAATTCACTAAGATAATTCTGATAACTGGTGACTAAAATCCTAGGACTTAAATAACTAAAGCAAGACTCATAACCTCCAGAAAAGTCTCCCAGTCCATCCCTTCACAATCTTACCACAACTATAACTAAATAAAAAAGGTAAAAGAAATAAGATAATATAGGAGATCATCCTCTTTCTTGTAATTAAGAAACCCACACAGGTCACATAGACAAGTAATAATTAGCAACAACAAAAATGAAATAACCCGGGAAAATATCTCTAATATAAAGGGGTTATTTTATTACTATAGGGCCATCAGTGTGATGTCTAAAAAAGAAATGAAATCCAGGATCTTCTTATTGCTCTGAAATGTATCTTGGCCACAAGTACGCTGCATTTTTCAATCAATACTAAATTTTTTCTTCAGAATACTGCATACATATTTTTTAACATAGTAGTATTTCCTATATCATTGCGTAAACAAACAACTATTAAAAGTTCAATATAACTCCAAGTACCATATTTATAACACGTCTCATCCCATTTTATCGACTCAGAAATTTTCTCCACGTTATAATCATGCACCTGCACTCCTCTATGCCAATATCAAAATATAAACCACAATATTCTACTGCAACCCCATAACTGTGTGATATTAGATATATGGATGAGCCAAAAAAACTAAGTAAATGAAGTGATATGTCAGCAAATATCAAAACTTTGAATAGTAGAAAAAAAAGAGGATTATAATTACCTCATCAAGAAAGCCATCTTTGGAAAATTCTCTCATTATTTCATTTCTGCCATGAACTTCTCATATTCAGAATCTGTGCTGTCAGCCGGTGGTGGTGGAGGAGGCACAGATGGATTCGAGGACCACGGAACATTACTCAAGCCTTGAGAAGGGTCCCCAGAAGACTGAGGTGCAGCAGGAGGGGGTGGCGGAACAGCACCATAATGAGGTGGATAGCTATATGGAGGCATTGGGTAAGGAACCTGGGGATTTGGTGGTAACATTGAAGAAGCAGAAATGCCATAGGCATAAGTTGGAAGAGATTGAACTGGAGCACTACTCTGAGATTGTACTCCTGGAGGGTAACTTTGCTGCATTTCAGCAGAAGATGCAAAACTTTGCTGTGAGTCGGTGGCAGAGACAGCCTGAGTCTGGACATCAGAGGAACCTGGAGGCATTGGAGGCGGAGGATATTGCATTCCATATTGATGAACTGCTTGACCTGGAACTGGAGGGTACATTGTCGATCCTGGTGGAGGAGGAGGATACGGGGAATATGAAGGAGGTGGCGGAGGTCCCCAAGGAACTGGTGCCCCAGGATAGATACCAGGTGGTGCACTTCCGATGGGACCACCAGCATTGTACTGCTGGGAGGGGTAGGCACTGATAGGCTGATTTGGAGTAGGATATGCTGACATAGGTGGAGCAGGAGGGCCTGGAGGCCCTGTGGGCTGAGGTGGTTTACCTGCGATTCGCACAGCAATTGTTCTCCCATCTAACCTGTGTCCATTCATGCTTGCAATCGCACTATTCGCCTGCTGAACATCAGCATACTTCACAAAGCCATAACCCTTGCTCAAACCAGACACACGGTCTTTTATAACTTTAGCCATCACAATTTCACCAAAGGGAGAAAACAAACTGATCAGTCCATCATCCTCCAGAGTGGGAGGCAAATAACCTATGTATAAGTTGGTCTCATCGAATTCTTTTGGCTTGATCAGTGTTGATCCAAGACCAGCTTGTGTGGTGTTACTCACAGAGTCGGTAGAACTTGCCCAAGGAGGATTCATACCTGAACCCCCGGGAAGTGCAAGCGTTGCAGAGCTCGACTTGATTGAAGACTCTGGACCAGTTCCTCCAAGTTCTGCCAGGAAGTTCTGATACTCATCATCCATTTTCTTGCCAGTAGTATTCTTCACCGGGCAATCAATAGTAGGATGCCCACCATCACCGCAAATCTTACACAAAACATCACTCTTGAAAGTTGAAGTCCGGGAAGGACATGCATACTGTCGATGGCCAGGCTCCCCGCACAACCTACAATACTCCTCATCTCTAATAGTACCATTCAACGCAGCAAGTTCCCTAAGTTGCTGCCTCTTGTGCTCATTAAGGACCTCATCAACTGGCTGCAAGAGCTTCTCCACCATACCCGCAGCAGCATCAAGAGCATCCTGAGTGTCAGCCTCCACCAGCACATGCAAATCCTCATTTTCCGAGGGATCAGGCTTCAAATCCCTTTTCTGCTGCAACCTTCCTTCCTTCACTGACCCTTTGCCCCGGATAACAATCTTCGCACCAGTCTCTCTTTCCATCCTCTTCTGAGTGTTTCCTCTCGGACCAATAATCAACCCAATAAAATTATACCCCGGGTACTCTTTCATCGGTATGTATAGCTTCTTATAAAGCTTAGGCGGCCTATAATCCGCAGGGGGCTTAAACGCAGGATTCTTCTTAATAATCTGTGATATAATCTCTTGCCTCTCCCTATTCAGCTTCTCTCTAGCACGATACTCCCTAGTATTAATCCTCACTCCCATGTTATCATAAATAGGTTCGGGGGAGGGCGACCTAGCACCCTCGGGCAGATCATCCAATAGCAAACCCGATTGCAACTTACGACTAATCTCAAGCAACCTACTGTTCAAAGCTTGGATCTCGGGATCGAATTCAATACCTCCAGCGAAGTCCTTCATGAAATCAGGCAGCTGGATCACCGGCTTCGGCTCGTCATCTGCCCACCTCGACTTCCGCTTCCTCCCACCAGCTCCCGAATTTCCATCCGCGCCGTCGTTGCCGGAGTCGCTTGGGGGCGGGTCCCACCTGGACCGCCTCCGCCTGCGGCTAGTCGTTTCCTCATCGCCGCAGGATACGTCTTTGTCGGCGGTGCCACTGTGCGTTTTCGAGAGACCATTCTCCGACTTCGGGGCGGGCAAGAAAGCGGCGGCGGCGGCGACTCCATTGGTGGAAGAATCTAGGGTTTTTTTGGGGGTTTCGGATTGGGGAAAATTGGGGTATGGGGGTTGAGATTGGGGTTCGGATTGGGGCTGAGAGGGGGAATCGGTGTAGTTGGATTGAAGAGTATCCATTGTTGTGGGGGAAGAGAGAGAAGGAAATCGGTGAGATGCAGAAATTGTGAGATCACAAAGCAAAGAGAGAGAAATTTTCAATTTTAATAGTGCGAAATGTAGCAATTTTGTAGAGTTAAAAGTTAAAACAGTGATTATCCACTGATTTTAATTCCTAATCCATAGCCAATTTAACTTTACAAAAGATATGATTATTATTTGTTTAAATTAAATATATTTTAATTGTTTCTTGTATCTCTTCATTTAAATTTACAGTTGAATTCATGTTTGTGGTCTATGCAAGTTTGATATATGTAATCTAAACAGGGGAGATCCTCTGCTTTGTTTAAAAACAGATCGTAATCTTTTATGGTTAAATTCATATTATGTTATATCAAACTTGCATTGTTTAAATTTATGGAGTATCACATAAGTTTGATTAGTATGATTTCATTTATATCATATTTATTAAACTTGTGTGTATGAATATGTTTACAAAATTAAGTGCATAATGTCAAAACAGTCATATCCAATTATATATGGTGGTATGAATTCAATTAATCAATACACCATCATACCAAATTTTCAATTTTCAGTTAATTGCAGATAAAATCCAATTATCAAACCAACGACGATAAATGTCAAAATATTTTATATAAAAACGACGAGAAAGTATAAAAATAATTAAATTAAATTACTTATTTGTTTGGTCAGCAAATAAAAGCATTCACAACTGTGAGTCATTTATGGTTCGGGCTCATCTCACCGAGAAGAGATGGGAGGTGATGCATTGCAGTTGCTCACGGCAAGGAGGAGCTCGGCGAGTCAGCTAAAATCACGAAACGTTGGACAAATTTCAATTTATCTCGTGTTAGATTCGAAAGACAATCCTCTACATTCAAACTTTCTCATTCTTCCCATGGTGAACAAAATATTCCAAAAACATAAAAATTTGATCCAAGTCAAACCGAAATTTAAAAAATTTCAGATGTTCGTATCGAATCTGAAAGATGTTTTAAATCTAAAATTCAAAATATACTAATTGGGATGTATTCATGTCATTTTTCTATATATTGTTCATTCTTCCAACCGAATCTCAGCCCCACGATTTGAGGATCTGATGGCCGAAAATAGTGCCACATGTATTTAATTAAAATATTAAAAAAAATTCAAAAATGTCATTTTGGGAAGCCACAATGTGATCGGCTATTTCATTCCCATAAATCTCTCCCTCTAATATCACATACGATTAAGGAAGATTGATTCTAATTTTTTTCCCTAAATTAAACTAGATTTTCTCTCTCATCTCTCTCTCTCCATTGTAGACATCTGGTGTTCTGCTATGCAAGTCGAATTCCATTGTTTTTTTGTTGTTATTGGAGATATAGCTATAAAAACACTAACCGGGCGTAATACAACCCGAGAGAAGATCGAAGAAAAGAAAAACAGAAACAAAAATTACAATAAGAAATTCGAAACTGTAAAGATGAACTTAGCCGAGTCGAGGAAGGCCTCTTTCCGCAAGACGAGATACGCCCCGGTAGTATTCTCGGTTTTGGCGTGTCGTCCCTAAAGATAAAACAGCTACGTCTCGTTCGTTGCAACACCGCAGTTGGAACGAGCTCCGGCGAACTGGAAGAGGAAGAAGGCAGAGCTTCGAAAAGACTATGCAGAGAGGAAGTATGCTTGTGATATTCAGTGTGTGAAATGCAGTGGAATGGCTAGCCTATTTATAGGCCAAGCCACCATGCAGGGTCAACCAAGCCATGAAGGCTCATCGTGGTTCATTCCTAACCGTTGGCTGTTACAAGCTGCGCTTGACGATGTGTCAAGCCACTTGGATTGCTGACTCAGCGGTGGTCTAAAAAGATTACTACGGGTCCAGACCCGAGCCCGAAGACCAATTGCCAAGTCCAAGTCCAAGATCGAGACCCGAGGCCCGCGAGCACGGACACAGGCGGGCGGCGACGGCGCGCGTGTGCGCGCGTGTGAGCTCTTTCACCCATCTTGGTCCACTATAATTATTAAGTAACATTAAGTCACTTAATTTAAGCACATTAAAAGATGTGTCACTTCTCCTATGTGGGATAATTAACACTAGTTAATTATTCCCTAAGCTCAAACTTCAAGCTTTAGTTAAAAACTAATTATTCCCAACTTTAATCCACTATTTCTCACTCACCGGAAATCGGATTTGAGAATGTGAATATACTACATTTATCTACGTAAAATGTAGATCGACGTTATATCATTTAATTTCACAAAATTAGATGTCTCGTCACATTTATTATTTGGTCAAAATCCATTGATCGGACATATTTTATTCCATGATTTCTACAGTTGTTGTCTTGATTAATCACAATCCTTAATAAAAAAAATTCATGCAATTGGTCAATTTATCAGAGATTCACCACCTGCGAAGAGTTTTTTTTATTGGATTTCGTTCAATCCTAAACTAGTATCATCGATGGAAGAAAGTAATTTTGTTGTAGTATATCAGTTTGCCATCGTGATGAACTCCCTACTGTTATCATTGTTTTGAACGTGTTATTCAACATCTTTTTTATTTAAATTGCATCTAGTTTTTGATGTATTTCCAAGTTGTTATTTTTTTTCTATTACAACTTTACGTAATTACAATGACTTCTTTTATGATTGATGTGGTATTTGTGTTTTTGGTGGAAACGCTTGTCAATAGAGGTTCTTGATTTTATTGTTTTTCATATCATATATTGAATGATGGGAACGAAGCACAATTTTATTGGTTGTAATTAAATCCAATTTCTGGTATATTCCCGTCAATTTGGTTTTGTTTTGCATGTGAAATATCGAATTTGCAACTTGTAATGTATGAAATATCCATGACAGTGTACACGTCATTTACCCAGTAATGTAGCATCGTATTAGTTCCTTGAGGGCCGGAAGTTAACACCATTCTCCAATGGTTTAGTAGTCCATGGGGCTAGGGTGTAGTATCGTCTCATTAACATAGCGTCACTGACCGAAGGAAGTTAGACACAGCCCCATAAGGCTAACTTATCCGTAGGACTAGGGGATAGTATCCAAAAATTCAAAGACTGGAAGTAATATACTATATATCCATGATAACTTATCGTCTCATTTTTCTATATATTGTTCATTCTTCCAACCGAATCTCAGCCCCACGATTTGAGGATCTGATGGCCGAAAATAGTGCCACATGTATTTAATTAAAATATTAAAAAAAATTCAAAAATGTCATTTTGGGAAGCCACAATGTGATCGGCTATTTCATTCCCATAAATCTCTCCCTCTAATATCACATACGATTAAGGAAGATTGATTCTAATTTTTTTCCCTAAATTAAACTAGATTTTCTCTCTCATCTCTCTCTCTCCATTGTAGACATCTGGTGTTCTGCTATGCAAGTCGAATTCCATTGTTTTTTTGTTGTTGTTGGAGATATAGCTATAAAAACACTAACCGGGCGTAATACAACCCGAGAGAAGATCGAAGAAAAGAAAAACAGAAACAAAAATTACAATAAGAAATTCGAAACTGTAAAGATGAACTTAGCCGAGTCGAGGAAGGCCTCTTTCCGCAAGACGAGATACGCCCCGGTAGTATTCTCGGTTTTGGCGTGTCGTCCCTAAAGATAAAACAGCTACGTCTCGTTCGTTGCAACACCGCAGTTGGAACGAGCTCCGGCGAACTGGAAGAGGAAGAAGGCAGAGCTTCGAAAAGACTATGCAGAGAGGAAGTATGCTTGTGATATTCAGTGTGTGAAATGCAGTGGAATGGCTAGCCTATTTATAGGCCAAGCCACCATGCAGGGTCAACCAAGCCATGAAGGCTCATCGTGGTTCATTCCTAACCGTTGGCTGTTACAAGCTGCGCTTGACGATGTGTCAAGCCACTTGGATTGCTGACTCAGCGGTGGTCTAAAAAGATTACTACGGGTCCAGACCCGAGCCCGAAGACCAATTGCCAAGTCCAAGTCCAAGATCGAGACCCGAGGCCCGCGAGCACGGACACAGGCGGGCGGCGACGGCGCGCGTGTGCGCGCGTGTGAGCTCTTTCACCCATCTTGGTCCACTATAATTATTAAGTAACATTAAGTCACTTAATTTAAGCACATTAAAAGATGTGTCACTTCTCCTATGTGGGATAATTAACACTAGTTAATTATTCCCTAAGCTCAAACTTCAAGCTTTAGTTAAAAACTAATTATTCCCAACTTTAATCCACTATTTCTCACTCACCGGAAATCGGATTTGAGAATGTGAATATACTACATTTATCTACGTAAAATGTAGATCGACGTTATATCATTTAATTTCACAAAATTAGATGTCTCGTCACATTTATTATTTGGTCAAAATCCATTGATCGGACATATTTTATTCCATGATTTCTACAGTTGTTGTCTTGATTAATCACAATCCTTAATAAAAAAAATTCATGCAATTGGTCAATTTATCAGAGATTCACCACCTGCGAAGAGTTTTTTTTATTGGATTTCGTTCAATCCTAAACTAGTATCATCGATGGAAGAAAGTAATTTTGTTGTAGTATATCAGTTTGCCATCGTGATGAACTCCCTACTGTTATCATTGTTTTGAACGTGTTATTCAACATCTTTTTTATTTAAATTGCATCTAGTTTTTGATGTATTTCCAAGTTGTTATTTTTTTTCTATTACAACTTTACGTAATTACAATGACTTCTTTTATGATTGATGTGGTATTTGTGTTTTTGGTGGAAACGCTTGTCAATAGAGGTTCTTGATTTTATTGTTTTTCATATCATATATTGAATGATGGGAACGAAGCACAATTTTATTGGTTGTAATTAAATCCAATTTCTGGTATATTCCCGTCAATTTGGTTTTGTTTTGCATGTGAAATATCGAATTTGCAACTTGTAATGTATGAAATATCCATGACAGTGTACACGTCATTTACCCAGTAATGTAGCATCGTATTAGTTCCTTGAGGGCCGGAAGTTAACACCATTCTCCAATGGTTTAGTAGTCCATGGGGCTAGGGTGTAGTATCGTCTCATTAACATAGCGTCACTGACCGAAGGAAGTTAGACACAGCCCCATAAGGCTAACTTATCCGTAGGACTAGGGGATAGTATCCAAAAATTCAAAGACTGGAAGTAATATACTATATATCCATGATAACTTATCGTCTCATTTTTCTATATATTGTTCATTCTTCCAACCGAATCTCAGCCCCACGATTTGAGGATCTGATGGCCGAAAATAGTGCCACATGTATTTAATTAAAATATTAAAAAAAATTCAAAAATGTCATTTTGGGAAGCCACAATGTGATCGGCTATTTCATTCCCATAAATCTCTCCCTCTAATATCACATACGATTAAGGAAGATTGATTCTAATTTTTTTCCCTAAATTAAACTAGATTTTCTCTCTCATCTCTCTCTCTCCATTGTAGACATCTGGTGTTCTGCTATGCAAGTCGAATTCCATTGTTTTTTTGTTGTTGTTGGAGATATAGCTATAAAAACACTAACCGGGCGTAATACAACCCGAGAGAAGATCGAAGAAAAGAAAAACAGAAACAAAAATTACAATAAGAAATTCGAAACTGTAAGATGAACTTAGCCGAGTCGAGGAAGGCCTCTTTCCGCAAGACGAGATACGTCCCGGTAGTATTCTCGGTTTTGGCGTGTCGTCCCTAAAGATAAAACAGCTACGTCTCGTTCGTTGCAACACCGCAGTTGGAACGAGCTCCGGCGAACTGGAAGAGGAAGAAGGCAGAGCTTCGAAAAGACTATGCAGAGAGGAAGTATGCTTGTGATATTCAGTGTGTGAAATGCAGTGGAATGGCTAGCCTATTTATAGGCCAAGCCACCATGCAGGGTCAACCAAGCCATGAAGGCTCATCGTGGTTCATTCCTAACCGTTGGCTGTTACAAGCTGCGCTTGACGATGTGTCAAGCCACTTGGATTGCTGACTCAGCGGTGGTCTAAAAAGATTACTACGGGTCCAGACCCGAGCCCGAAGACCAATTGCCAAGTCCAAGTCCAAGATCGAGACCCGAGGCCCGCGAGCACGGACACAGGCGGGCGGCGACGGCGCGCGTGTGCGCGCGTGTGAGCTCTTTCACCCATCTTGGTCCACTATAATTATTAAGTAACATTAAGTCACTTAATTTAAGCACATTAAAAGATGTGTCACTTCTCCTATGTGGGATAATTAACACTAGTTAATTATTCCCTAAGCTCAAACTTCAAACTTTAGTTAAAAACTAATTATTCCCAACTTTAATCCACTATTTCTCACTCACCGGAAATCGGATTTGAGAATGTGAATATACTACATTTATCTACGTAAAATGTAGATCGACGTTATATCATTTAATTTCACAAAATTAGATGTCTCGTCACATTTATTATTTGGTCAAAATCCATTGATCGGACATATTTTATTCCATGATTTCTACAGTTGTTGTCTTGATTAATCACAATCCTTAATAAAAAAAATTCATGCAATTGGTCAATTTATCAGAGATTCACCACCTGCGAAGAGTTTTTTTTATTGGATTTCGTTCAATCCTAAACTAGTATCATCGATGGAAGAAAGTAATTTTGTTGTAGTATATCAGTTTGCCATCGTGATGAACTCCCTACTGTTATCATTGTTTTGAACGTGTTATTCAACATCTTTTTTATTTAAATTGCATCTAGTTTTTGATGTATTTCCAAGTTGTTATTTTTTTTCTATTACAACTTTACGTAATTACAATGACTTCTTTTATGATTGATGTGGTATTTGTGTTTTTGGTGGAAACGCTTGTCAATAGAGGTTCTTGATTTTATTGTTTTTCATATCATATATTGAATGATGGGAACGAAGCACAATTTTATTGGTTGTAATTAAATCCAATTTCTGGTATATTCCCGTCAATTTGGTTTTGTTTTGCATGTGAAATATCGAATTTGCAACTTGTAATGTATGAAATATCCATGACAGTGTACACGTCATTTACCCAGTAATGTAGCATCGTATTAGTTCCTTGAGGGCCGGAAGTTAACACCATTCTCCAATGGTTTAGTAGTCCATGGGGCTAGGGTGTAGTATCGTCTCATTAACATAGCGTCACTGACCGAAGGAAGTTAGACACAGCCCCATAAGGCTAACTTATCCGTAGGACTAGGGGATAGTATCCAAAAATTCAAAGACTGGAAGTAATATACTATATATCCATGATAACTTATCGTCTCATTTTTCTATATATTGTTCATTCTTCCAACCGAATCTCAGCCCCACGATTTGAGGATCTGATGGCCGAAAATAGTGCCACATGTATTTAATTAAAATATTAAAAAAAATTCAAAAATGTCATTTTGGGAAGCCACAATGTGATCGGCTATTTCATTCCCATAAATCTCTCCCTCTAATATCACATACGATTAAGGAAGATTGATTCTAATTTTTTTCCCTAAATTAAACTAGATTTTCTCTCTCATCTCTCTCTCTCCATTGTAGACATCTGGTGTTCTGCTATGCAAGTCGAATTCCATTGTTTTTTTGTTGTTGTTGGAGATATAGCTATAAAAACACTAACCGGGCGTAATACAACCCGAGAGAAGATCGAAGAAAAGAAAAACAGAAACAAAAATTACAATAAGAAATTCGAAACTGTAAAGATGAACTTAGCCGAGTCGAGGAAGGCCTCTTTCCGCAAGACGAGATACGCCCCGGTAGTATTCTCGGTTTTGGCGTGTCGTCCCTAAAGATAAAACAGCTACGTCTCGTTCGTTGCAACACCGCAGTTGGAACGAGCTCCGGCGAACTGGAAGAGGAAGAAGGCAGAGCTTCGAAAAGACTATGCAGAGAGGAAGTATGCTTGTGATATTCAGTGTGTGAAATGCAGTGGAATGGCTAGCCTATTTATAGGCCAAGCCACCATGCAGGGTCAACCAAGCCATGAAGGCTCATCGTGGTTCATTCCTAACCGTTGGCTGTTACAAGCTGCGCTTGACGATGTGTCAAGCCACTTGGATTGCTGACTCAGCGGTGGTCTAAAAAGATTACTACGGGTCCAGACCCGAGCCCGAAGACCAATTGCCAAGTCCAAGTCCAAGATCGAGACCCGAGGCCCGCGAGCACGGACACAGGCGGGCGGCGACGGCGCGCGTGTGCGCGCGTGTGAGCTCTTTCACCCATCTTGGTCCACTATAATTATTAAGTAACATTAAGTCACTTAATTTAAGCACATTAAAAGATGTGTCACTTCTCCTATGTGGGATAATTAACACTAGTTAATTATTCCCTAAGCTCAAACTTCAAGCTTTAGTTAAAAACTAATTATTCCCAACTTTAATCCACTATTTCTCACTCACCGGAAATCGGATTTGAGAATGTGAATATACTACATTTATCTACGTAAAATGTAGATCGACGTTATATCATTTAATTTCACAAAATTAGATGTCTCGTCACATTTATTATTTGGTCAAAATCCATTGATCGGACATATTTTATTCCATGATTTCTACAGTTGTTGTCTTGATTAATCACAATCCTTAATAAAAAAAATTCATGCAATTGGTCAATTTATCAGAGATTCACCACCTGCGAAGAGTTTTTTTTATTGGATTTCGTTCAATCCTAAACTAGTATCATCGATGGAAGAAAGTAATTTTGTTGTAGTATATCAGTTTGCCATCGTGATGAACTCCCTACTGTTATCATTGTTTTGAACGTGTTATTCAACATCTTTTTTATTTAAATTGCATCTAGTTTTTGATGTATTTCCAAGTTGTTATTTTTTTTCTATTACAACTTTACGTAATTACAATGACTTCTTTTATGATTGATGTGGTATTTGTGTTTTTGGTGGAAACGCTTGTCAATAGAGGTTCTTGATTTTATTGTTTTTCATATCATATATTGAATGATGGGAACGAAGCACAATTTTATTGGTTGTAATTAAATCCAATTTCTGGTATATTCCCGTCAATTTGGTTTTGTTTTGCATGTGAAATATCGAATTTGCAACTTGTAATGTATGAAATATCCATGACAGTGTACACGTCATTTACCCAGTAATGTAGCATCGTATTAGTTCCTTGAGGGCCGGAAGTTAACACCATTCTCCAATGGTTTAGTAGTCCATGGGGCTAGGGTGTAGTATCGTCTCATTAACATAGCGTCACTGACCGAAGGAAGTTAGACACAGCCCCATAAGGCTAACTTATCCGTAGGACTAGGGGATAGTATCCAAAAATTCAAAGACTGGAAGTAATATACTATATATCCATGATAACTTATCGTCTCATTTTTCTATATATTGTTCATTCTTCCAACCGAATCTCAGCCCCACGATTTGAGGATCTGATGGCCGAAAATAGTGCCACATGTATTTAATTAAAATATTAAAAAAAATTCAAAAATGTCATTTTGGGAAGCCACAATGTGATCGGCTATTTCATTCCCATAAATCTCTCCCTCTAATATCACATACGATTAAGGAAGATTGATTCTAATTTTTTTCCCTAAATTAAACTAGATTTTCTCTCTCATCTCTCTCTCTCCATTGTAGACATCTGGTGTTCTGCTATGCAAGTCGAATTCCATTGTTTTTTTGTTGTTGTTGGAGATATAGCTATAAAAACACTAACCGGGCGTAATACAACCCGAGAGAAGATCGAAGAAAAGAAAAACAGAAACAAAAATTACAATAAGAAATTCGAAACTGTAAGATGAACTTAGCCGAGTCGAGGAAGGCCTCTTTCCGCAAGACGAGATACGTCCCGGTAGTATTCTCGGTTTTGGCGTGTCGTCCCTAAAGATAAAACAGCTACGTCTCGTTCGTTGCAACACCGCAGTTGGAACGAGCTCCGGCGAACTGGAAGAGGAAGAAGGCAGAGCTTCGAAAAGACTATGCAGAGAGGAAGTATGCTTGTGATATTCAGTGTGTGAAATGCAGTGGAATGGCTAGCCTATTTATAGGCCAAGCCACCATGCAGGGTCAACCAAGCCATGAAGGCTCATCGTGGTTCATTCCTAACCGTTGGCTGTTACAAGCTGCGCTTGACGATGTGTCAAGCCACTTGGATTGCTGACTCAGCGGTGGTCTAAAAAGATTACTACGGGTCCAGACCCGAGCCCGAAGACCAATTGCCAAGTCCAAGTCCAAGATCGAGACCCGAGGCCCGCGAGCACGGACACAGGCGGGCGGCGACGGCGCGCGTGTGCGCGCGTGTGAGCTCTTTCACCCATCTTGGTCCACTATAATTATTAAGTAACATTAAGTCACTTAATTTAAGCACATTAAAAGATGTGTCACTTCTCCTATGTGGGATAATTAACACTAGTTAATTATTCCCTAAGCTCAAACTTCAAACTTTAGTTAAAAACTAATTATTCCCAACTTTAATCCACTATTTCTCACTCACCGGAAATCGGATTTGAGAATGTGAATATACTACATTTATCTACGTAAAATGTAGATCGACGTTATATCATTTAATTTCACAAAATTAGATGTCTCGTCACATTTATTATTTGGTCAAAATCCATTGATCGGACATATTTTATTCCATGATTTCTACAGTTGTTGTCTTGATTAATCACAATCCTTAATAAAAAAAATTCATGCAATTGGTCAATTTATCAGAGATTCACCACCTGCGAAGAGTTTTTTTTATTGGATTTCGTTCAATCCTAAACTAGTATCATCGATGGAAGAAAGTAATTTTGTTGTAGTATATCAGTTTGCCATCGTGATGAACTCCCTACTGTTATCATTGTTTTGAACGTGTTATTCAACATCTTTTTTATTTAAATTGCATCTAGTTTTTGATGTATTTCCAAGTTGTTATTTTTTTTCTATTACAACTTTACGTAATTACAATGACTTCTTTTATGATTGATGTGGTATTTGTGTTTTTGGTGGAAACGCTTGTCAATAGAGGTTCTTGATTTTATTGTTTTTCATATCATATATTGAATGATGGGAACGAAGCACAATTTTATTGGTTGTAATTAAATCCAATTTCTGGTATATTCCCGTCAATTTGGTTTTGTTTTGCATGTGAAATATCGAATTTGCAACTTGTAATGTATGAAATATCCATGACAGTGTACACGTCATTTACCCAGTAATGTAGCATCGTATTAGTTCCTTGAGGGCCGGAAGTTAACACCATTCTCCAATGGTTTAGTAGTCCATGGGGCTAGGGTGTAGTATCGTCTCATTAACATAGCGTCACTGACCGAAGGAAGTTAGACACAGCCCCATAAGGCTAACTTATCCGTAGGACTAGGGGATAGTATCCAAAAATTCAAAGACTGGAAGTAATATACTATATATCCATGATAACTTATCGTCTCATTTTTCTATATATTGTTCATTCTTCCAACCGAATCTCAGCCCCACGATTTGAGGATCTGATGGCCGAAAATAGTGCCACATGTATTTAATTAAAATATTAAAAAAAATTCAAAAATGTCATTTTGGGAAGCCACAATGTGATCGGCTATTTCATTCCCATAAATCTCTCCCTCTAATATCACATACGATTAAGGAAGATTGATTCTAATTTTTTTCCCTAAATTAAACTAGATTTTCTCTCTCATCTCTCTCTCTCCATTGTAGACATCTGGTGTTCTGCTATGCAAGTCGAATTCCATTGTTTTTTTGTTGTTGTTGGAGATATAGCTATAAAAACACTAACCGGGCGTAATACAACCCGAGAGAAGATCGAAGAAAAGAAAAACAGAAACAAAAATTACAATAAGAAATTCGAAACTGTAAGATGAACTTAGCCGAGTCGAGGAAGGCCTCTTTCCGCAAGACGAGATACGTCCCGGTAGTATTCTCGGTTTTGGCGTGTCGTCCCTAAAGATAAAACAGCTACGTCTCGTTCGTTGCAACACCGCAGTTGGAACGAGCTCCGGCGAACTGGAAGAGGAAGAAGGCAGAGCTTCGAAAAGACTATGCAGAGAGGAAGTATGCTTGTGATATTCAGTGTGTGAAATGCAGTGGAATGGCTAGCCTATTTATAGGCCAAGCCACCATGCAGGGTCAACCAAGCCATGAAGGCTCATCGTGGTTCATTCCTAACCGTTGGCTGTTACAAGCTGCGCTTGACGATGTGTCAAGCCACTTGGATTGCTGACTCAGCGGTGGTCTAAAAAGATTACTACGGGTCCAGACCCGAGCCCGAAGACCAATTGCCAAGTCCAAGTCCAAGATCGAGACCCGAGGCCCGCGAGCACGGACACAGGCGGGCGGCGACGGCGCGCGTGTGAGCTCTTTCACCCATCTTGGTCCACTATAATTATTAAGTAACATTAAGTCACTTAATTTAAGCACATTAAAAGATGTGTCACTTCTCCTATGTGGGATAATTAACACTAGTTAATTATTCCCTAAGCTCAAACTTCAAGCTTTAGTTAAAAACTAATTATTCCCAACTTTAATCCACTATTTCTCACTCACCGGAAATCGGATTTGAGAATGTGAATATACTACATTTATCTACGTAAAATGTAGATCGACGTTATATCATTTAATTTCACAAAATTAGATGTCTCGTCACATTTATTATTTGGTCAAAATCCATTGATCGGACATATTTTATTCCATGATTTCTACAGTTGTTGTCTTGATTAATCACAATCCTTAATAAAAAAAATTCATGCAATTGGTCAATTTATCAGAGATTCACCACCTGCGAAGAGTTTTTTTTATTGGATTTCGTTCAATCCTAAACTAGTATCATCGATGGAAGAAAGTAATTTTGTTGTAGTATATCAGTTTGCCATCGTGATGAACTCCCTACTGTTATCATTGTTTTGAACGTGTTATTCAACATCTTTTTTATTTAAATTGCATCTAGTTTTTGATGTATTTCCAAGTTGTTATTTTTTTTCTATTACAACTTTACGTAATTACAATGACTTCTTTTATGATTGATGTGGTATTTGTGTTTTTGGTGGAAACGCTTGTCAATAGAGGTTCTTGATTTTATTGTTTTTCATATCATATATTGAATGATGGGAACGAAGCACAATTTTATTGGCTGTAATTAAATCCAATTTCTGGTATATTCCCGTCAATTTGGTTTTGTTTTGCATGTGAAATATCGAATTTGCAACTTGTAATGTATGAAATATCCATGACAGTGTACACGTCATTTACCCAGTAATGTAGCATCGTATTAGTTCCTTGAGGGCCGGAAGTTAACACCATTCTCCAATGGTTTAGTAGTCCATGGGGCTAGGGTGTAGTATCGTCTCATTAACATAGCGTCACTGACCGAAGGAAGTTAGACACAGCCCCATAAGGCTAACTTATCCGTAGGACTAGGGGATAGTATCCAAAAATTCAAAGACTGGAAGTAATATACTATATATCCATGATAATGTATACGTCACTTATCCAGTAATGTAGCATCGTATTAGGTTCCTAAGGGCTGGAAGTTAACACCATTCCTCAAGGGTTTAGTAGTCCATGGGGCTAGGGTATGGCATCGTCTCATTAACATAGTGTCACTAACTGGAGGAAGTTAGACCCAACCCCATAGGGCTAAATTATCCATAGGGATAGGTTATAGTATCCACAAATTCACATACTGGAAGTCATGTACGATATATCCATAATAATGTATATTACTATGTTCGTATAATGTATGTTATTCATTTCGAAGAGATAGAAGGCTATAAAGGAGTTCAACAGACCTCTAAGAAGATGTGTGAAATGTCTAGAGTTAAGCCATCATGATTCCATGAATTGTGCCCGCCTGAATGAGAATGAGAAGGAGAAGGAGAAGGAGAAAGCTAAGGGCAAGGAGAAATGTTAATATTTCATTGTTTGTTTTCCATAAATTTAATTTTCCATACATTTTATAATTACTACATTATTTTTACTGTCAGAGTACATTATTTTATAAGAACCGTACATTATTATTGTGGTTTACATTAGTAATGTATACGTTGCTCTATAACTAATGTAATATTACTCGAACAATATAAGGGTTACTTACGTGATCGTGGATTATAATGCTACATTATTTACAAGTTTAAGTTTACATTACTATGTAGTAAGTGTTCAATATAAAATTCATAAGGGTCACTTATATAAAATTCATAAGGGTCATTATAAAATTCACAAGGATCACTTATAAAATTCATAAGTGTTCATTATTATGAAGTAAGTGTTCAACATAGAAAATAGAATATTACAAAAACAATGATAAAGGTTAGAAATATGTTCATGTACATTAAAAGGCATAAGGGTCACTTATATGATCGTTGATTTTAATGCTACATTATTTGCTAGTGTAACTTTACATTATTATGCAGGGAATATTCATTATAAAAAAATGTACATTCAATTACCAAGACACGAGCATTCAAAAACAAACATTCAAACCATCTCAAGTGCTCCACATCGTAATAAATCTAAACAAAATACCCTACAAATCCATTTCAAATCACATAGTACGAAATCATTGTTTTAAGAATTCAAGTTCATCAACCACCGTCGAGATGGCCCAGTGCGTTTCCCCATGGCATTGTCACAACATGTATTGAACACCGTCGGATGAACCTAGCTAATTTTGGCCTTTCGAATTTTGTCAGCAAATCAACTATGATTTTTTTTGAAACCACGATTAACACAGGTTGAAGATACATATTTATAGTAATAAATAATATAAAACACATATTACATGATGTAAACTTTGAGTTTGGATGATAATGTAAGATTTACCAAACAATAATGTCACATTGTGTCTAACTATAATGTTACTGAACAGTTGATTTCTAAAAGTTGCGTACTTTTAAAGATCATTGCTGATCAATAATGTAAGGGTAAATTGCTTCAAAAGTCGTCAACTTTGCAAATAGTTTGGTATTTCCCGTAAACTTTAAATGTTGCATGAAAAGTCACAAACTTTACATTTGGGTGCCGATTTCCCGTGTCGGATATTCCGGCCATCCGAGTGTTGACGTGTAAATTTTATGCTGAAGTGGCGGATGATTAGGATGCTGGCTATGCATTAAATGACTTTTTTTTCCCTTTTAATCTGCAAACAATCTATTTTATGCCTCAATTCGAGTTCAAATAAACGAATAAACAAATCTGCAAACAAATAGACAGATCGATTTCTAATTCATGCTTCAATTTAATTTAATTGAAACTAAAAAACAACGTCGTTTTATTGTACAGCCGGAGATTTTGCCATGTCACGCCTCCGGCGAGCCACGTAGGATTAGTTTTTGCCGAAATGTACCGGGTCGGGTCATACGGGAAATTTGCAACACCTGGTAAAGTTCATGACTTTTCATGCAACTTTTAAAGTTTACGGGAAATACCAAACTATTTGCAAAGTTGACGACTTTTGAAGCAATTTACCCATAATGTAATACTATCAAAGAACATAATGTACACAACATTTCAATACTAAGGAAGACAGATTACATTATAAGAAGATATCCGTGCATAATGTAATATTATACATCAATAATGTACTACGAAATATCTGTGCATAATGTAATACTATACATCAATAATTCATTAGTGAGACCATAGTATAACAAGCAGTAATTAAAAACAACATAGTGCAGTAATGTAACAAATTCTTTCAACAGAGCAGTTTCTGTTACATGATGTATCAATAGCAAACATATAATGTATTTAAACATGACAAAATTTCAACAAAATCTCAAGCATAGAATAATTCAAACTGAAAAATGTCAGAACAGTTTAAACAGCCAGTGTATACCAAAATATAATGTACCTAATTTATGTGTTTTGAGAAGAACCGTATATGAGAAATACCGAAAACTAAAGAACAGAAACCAATTTCTCTGCAGCAAAACAAAAATCAATGTTCGTACAACTAATTTCTCATAACAATGCATATTAATAACACATCATCATTAGTGTAACATGCTTTAGCGCGTAATGAACAATGCATAGCAATAATGAACAGACCAACCTCAAGAACGAATAGAACGACCATAAATTTTCAAAAAATGGACCTTTTTAAAACATTGTCGGTCGAAAAAATACCAGAATGTGTAAAACGCCGGTCGATTGTTTGCCTTTTGTAGAAAACTTCGATAAATTGTTTGCTCGGTCTCGCAAAAAACACCGCAAACCGATGTGATATATAGAGAGGACGGACTAGTGTAGATTTCACTCCCTCTTTAGGGCGATAACGACAGA
This sequence comes from Salvia splendens, assembly GCF_004379255.2. Taxonomy (NCBI): domain Eukaryota; kingdom Viridiplantae; phylum Streptophyta; class Magnoliopsida; order Lamiales; family Lamiaceae; genus Salvia; species Salvia splendens. Next base: position 40,911,115 of record NC_056036.1, on the reverse strand, counting down.
GCAATCGGTTTTTCTCAACAGATTTGGGGCGGCTAGGGTTTTGGTGGAGAGAAGAATTAGGGGAGACGTTTGTGATGAGAGAGAGAGTGGAATTGGAATACCAATCGTTGTTCCAAAAATCACGCTTAATTATGACTTGCAGTTTAGAAACGGAGGATATTATTGCAGTTTTTACATTTCTACCCCTATAATGTATCAATTCTACCTAATAATGTAAAACGGTCCATCACATCTCCTACAAATCTAATCCGTCCAGCATCATAATCTAATGGTTAATATTAAACTGATACTTAATGTTCCCCTATACTGATATATCTTAATATTTAATATAATAAAAAAATAAACCTAACAATTATAAACATTTGTGTTGAACAATTCTAACTGTATTTGATATTAGATTTTTGGATTTTATACATGTTTTAAATTTTTTGAATTTTTAGATTTATATAGTATATTTTATATAATTTCAAACAGATTTGATTTCATAATTAAATTTCAGATTTGAATTTTGGAACAATTCAGATCAGATTCATTCTTATATAAAATTTTGAATTTTCATAAATTGCATAAATTCGAATGCTCTCCCCCGATTAATCCCAAGTCCACAACAAAGATTATAAATTGGAATGAGGTAATCTCATCACCCAAAAATAAAACAAATATTTTTAAAAAATTCTAATTTGTAATGGGAAAAAAAATAGTCAAACATCAACAACAACGGCTACCTTCGCATATAGATTCTCCCCATTTTCATTTTGAATACCACTCACCCAGATAAACTGCAATGGACCCCACACTAAATCTATCCGTTAACATTTCCCAATCTAAATGCTTCAAACCACAGTGAGCTCGAAACTGAAGAGCAGAAGCAGAGAAATCTATCAACAAAAACGATGACGTTTTCACCCGACAAAGAAAACCAACACTCATCACCATCACAATCGAGCTGGTTCAAGAGCAAGAAAGCCTTCAACAATGTCCTCTTCGCAATGCGCCTCAACAACAAACAACCCCTCACCCCCAAATCCCTCAACCAAATCCCCCCGCCGCCGCCGCCTTCTTCACGCCGCGCATCCAAGCTCCACCATTTCCCCCCCACCGACCTCATCATCGACAAAACCTCCCTCCTCTCCGACCAAATCCTCCTCAAGATCCTCTCACATCTCCCCAAATCTCAACGACATTCCAATTTCCTCGTCTCCAAACGGTGGCTCAATCTCCAGGGCAGGCTCGTCACCTCAATCAAGCTTCTCGATTGGTACTTTCTCATCTCCGGCAGATTGCTTTCACGCTTCCCTAATCTCGTCGAAATCGATTTGGTCAACGGCTGCATCCTTTCCCCCCAGAATTTGGGGGTTTCTGTCACGAACAGCCACGTGTCCTTCCCCGGCGGCTCCGATTGCTTCCACCGGAGAGACTGGTTTTCTCCGGAGAATTACGCGCTGAGCGGCGAGGAAATCGATAGAGGGGTTAGGGTTTTAGCCGCCGGATTCCCCAATTTGACGAAATTGGTAGTGATGAACGCTACCGAGATGGGGGTTCTCACCTTAGCTGAGGAGTGCCCTAAATTGCGAGAGCTCGAGCTGCGTATGTGCAGCGATCGAGTCCTCCGCGGCATTGCCGCGTGCCAGAATCTGCAGATTTTACAGCTGAGTGGTAGCGTTTCCGATGTTGGATTGATCATCTTGGCGCAGGGATGCAAGAAGCTCACGAGGCTCGAATTAAATGGATGCAGAGGCGGATACGAGGGCGTTAAGGCGATCGGGCAATGCTGCTCGATGCTCGATGAGCTCACGTTAACCAACCTCGATATGGAGGATGGCTGGATGCTAGGTCTCCCCTTCTGCCAAAATTTAACGAGTTTGAGGCTGATTTCTTGCAAGCGAATAAATGGCGACGACAGTGACAACAGCGATACTAATCCGTACGATGATTTGGGGCATTGTCCGGTGATCAAGAGCTTGCGTCTCGATAAATGCCAGACGAGGGACAAGAAGGGCTTAACGGCTCTGTTTCGCATCTGTCGTGACGCTACAGAGCTGGTGCTGCAGAGCTGCTGGGGTCTGAGTGATGAGGTGTTTGCGGCCGCGGTTGGTTTGAGGAGGGTGAGGAGTCTGTCGATCCAGGGATGCGCGTTGCTGACTGCGCGCGGGCTGGAGAGCGTGACCGTGGGATGGAGCGAGCTCAGGAGCTTGAGAGTGGTGGCTTGTAATAATATAAAGGATGAGGAGATCAATCCGGAGGTTTCGACTGCGTTTGCAGAGTTGAGATGGGAGCCGGATTCGAGAAGCCGGCTTTGCTCGGGCCTTGCCGGGACCGGGGTTGGGAGGAAGGGTGGGAAGTTCTTTAACAAGTCGTGTGATTGGAAGTCGTTTAGAAGTAGGTCGGATTCTTGAAGATTGGATATCACCACATGTATTATTAATGTTATGTGTAATAGTAGTATTTGTTAGATCTAAATTTTTGAAAATGTATGTATTATAGTGAGGCTCGTTTGGTTTTATGGGATGGGTATAACCAGAAAATTAACTCGGGATAGGATTTTAGAGCCGAAAGTAGAGTTTTATGTTGTTTGGCACGAAACTGTGCTCTTCCAATACGTATTTATTTTAGTTGCAAGGAATGGTCAATATTGATTTCATTAGCATATTTTACAATTGTGGGTTATCAAGCCTTAGCAATGCATTTTAATTGTGTTCAAACAAGCTTTTCACAGTTTTTCGATATCAAAGTTAACACCACAAACACGTAAAATTGACTCGAAAATACTCTATATCCAACATTGTCCACCTATTTCTACATAACCAAACACAACCTAACAGTCCATCAAATTCAACATGTAAAAAAACAATCATTTACTTCAAAGGATAAATACAAAACACACCTAACACAACTAAATTCAACTTACACTAACTTGTTTACAAGTAACTAGATATCGACGACTGCCTCCGAAACTGGCACAGGGAACACCACATTGTCGTAGAGAACTCCGGCCAGGGCGGCCCCGGCCCGACCCAATAAACCGCTTGATTCCTGAAACTCCCTCCCACAACGGCTGCCCCAAACGCGCGCGCCGGATTCATCGAGCCGCCCGTGAAAGGCCCGGACGCCAACACGTTCGCACCAGCCCAACATGAACCCGACCGCCAACGGCCCCACCGCGCCGCCCCTCCTCGATGCGTAAACCGTGTACACGAGCCCGAACGTCATCACGCCCTCGAGCACCGACGCGCCGAACCCCGTCATCTCGTCCGGGATCTTGTGACCCGGATTTGCTGCAAACATCATATGTCAGGTTGAAATGGGAAAATCGGGTTTCTAGGCTAGTTTGCCTTGGAAATAACGGAAATGTACCCGTTTTGTTATATGTTCCAAATATGAGAAAAACGCCAACCGCATTGGCGTTTCTATAAGTAAAAACCCCAACAACATTGGCGGTTTTTATTTAAAACGCCAACTACGTTGGCGTCTTTTAATTTCAACGTATTTTAGTATTATTTTTTATAAATACAGTATTGAGTGTAAAACGCCAATCGCATTGGCGTGTATACTTATAAAACGCCTTTTACGTTGGCGTGTTTATGCAAGTAGAAACGCCGGGTAGAATGTCGTTTTGATGAAATACGCCAACGAGGTCGGCGGGTTTCAAAGAAGACGCCACTCTCATTGGCGGCTTTAGACAGATCTGATATATCCCTTCTCCTCCCCCAAATCGCGAAAAACTCAGCCCACACACTCGCGATTTTATCCAAGGTAGACTGCTCCATGCGAATTCGCCCTCCATCCATCTATCGGTGCTATTTTCCCCAAAATTTATTTTCGGTTAGTATGCTTATCTTTTACATTATTTGAGTAATTGTTGGATAGTTAGCTAGGGTTTGTAATTGGTTGTGAATTGAGTTGAAATATTGTGTTGAATTATTATTGTGTAGAATTATTATTGTGCAGAATTATTATTGTGTAGAATTATTATTGTGTAGAATTATTATTTAGCATATTTGGCTCACTCTACATAATGATGAATGTAAAAATAATACATATTTATTTGTGTTTTACATTATTGTAGATAGTATGACGTGGTGTGTCAATTTATATTGAGGTGGAAAGATAATTCCCGGAGCAGTTATTTCGTATGATCCTCCTTTTGCTAAAGGATTCTTTATGTTGGATGAAACAATTTCGTACGATGAGCTTGTGGAAAAAATCTGTGAAAGGATGGGGATAAGCATATATGAAAACAAAATTCAAATAATATGGAAACGTACAATATGCTTTGGATCCGGAGTCACGTTTATAGGTGTTCTACTAGACGAAGTATGCATGCAACTAATGTTTAGTGAGAGTATGGTTATTGGAGGTCTAATTGAATTATATGTTGAGTATTCAGCAATTACTCAATATCATAGTCATCATGTCATAAGTTATGATGTTGGTACGTCTACGAGAGCCCAAGAATCATATTTTGCTGCAACACAAGATTTTGATGTTGGTACGTCTACGAGAGCCCAAGAACCATATTTTGCTGCAACACAAGATTTTGAAGCTGGAGACGTGCATTTAGGGGAAAGTGACAATTGTGATGTGGTTGAGGACATAATAGGTCCTGATAAAGCCGACTTTCTTGATCCACAATCACCTTATTATTCTGAAGATTCCAACCCGGTTAGTACAGACTCAGATGATGATCCGTCGGATGATGAACAATTTGTTGCTTCAAGACCATCCATTCCACTTGGAGAAACAGCAGTTGGAGAAACATCAGTTGGTGGAAGGGCAGTTGGAGAAAGAGTAGTTCCACAGTTCCCACAGCATGGAATCAACTATTTTCGCACCTTACCAGGTCCATATGATAGTTTTGATCCCAAAAACTTTGAGCCTGATGATCCCAGTGTGCATTATTGGAGTGAAAAAGATCCTAACAATGTCGGTTTGCATACTAAATTTAGAACGAAGTTGGAATTGAAGGCAGCTGTGACTCATTGGCATTTGGAAAAAATCCGACAATATACAGTTGTTGAAAGTAAAGGAAAGAGATGGCATGCAGTTTGTAAGCGGCCACAAGGAAATCCGAAGGATACCTCATTACCGAAATGTTTGTGGGAGTGCCGAGCAACACTGAGAAAGCATGATGAACACTGTCAAATTAGAGTGTTTAGCACTGCTCATACTTGCATGGGGGATCGTAACTATAATGGGCACGCTAATCTTTCGTCGGGTATGATAGCATTGAGTGTTCGACATCAGATAGAAAACGATCCTTGCTACAAGGTAAAAGCAATTGTGGCGGATATTGAAAATAGATTTCATGTCAAAGTTAGTTACAAGAAAGCATGGTATGCTAGGAGGACAGCGATTGAGCTTGTATGCGGTGGATGAGAGTGGTCGTTCAAAGTTTTACCAGCTTATTTGAATGAAATGCAAAGACAAAATCCTGACACAATTGTGGAATGGTTGCACGATGACATATTAAGCAATGGTATGAACAAAGTATTCAAGTACGTATTCTGGGCTTTTGGACCAGCTGTGGAGGCTTTTCAACTATGCAAACCAGTTTTAACGGTTGATGGAACCCATCTACGTGGACGATGTCGAGGTAAAATTCTTATTGCCGTTGGATTTGATGTTAATAAGAAATGTTTACCTGTTGCATATGCCATTGTTGATGAGGAAACCATAGAAAGTTGGAATTGGTTTATGGAACGCATTAGACTTCATGTAGCAAAGCATGAAATATGTATCATATCTGATAGGCACGTGGGAATCATAGATGCAATGAATTCTCCCATATGGAAGAAGAACCTTTAGGTCATCTCAGGTTTTGCTTGGTACATATTAGAAAGAATGTTATGCAGAGTCACAAAGGTATCATGGTTAAAAGACTTGTTTGGAAAATTGGTATAGCTACCAAAAAGCGCAAGTTTAAGAAAAGATGTCGTTTACTTCGAGACATCGACAACGAGGCTTTGCAGTACCTTGATGCCGTGGATTGGCGTTTTTTAAAAAAAAACGCCAATGTAGTTGGCGTGTTATAAAACACGCCAATGTGATTGGCGGGTTTTTACGTAGAGACGCCAATGAGATTGGCGTGTTATGAAACACGCCAATGTGATTGGCGAGTTTTTACAGAATGTCGGCTTCATTCAACGAAAAAATTGTCTAAAATTTCTCCATCTTAGAGACGCCAGTAGGATTGGCGTTTTTCAAAAAAACGCCAATGTAGTTGGCGTGTTATAAAACACGCCAATGTGATTGGCGGGTTTTTACGTAGAGACGCCAATGAGATTGGCGTGTTATGAAACACGCTAATGTGATTGACGAGTTTTTACAGAATGTCGGCTTCATTCAACGAAAAAATTGTCTAAAATTTCTCCATCTTAGAGACGCCAATAAGATTGGCGTTTTTCTCTTTTTACAGAATGTCCGATTCAAAAGGCCCTGTCCTCTATCTCTTTATTTTCTATTTTTTCATTTTAATTAGGGAGTACTAATTTCATTTATCCAAAACAATGAAAAAATACCAATATCAAGAGGATGTATCAAATTACTAATATAAAGAGTTCAAACGTCAGGAAGAGTGCCGTTTTTAATAAACCATAACAATGTTCAACTGGAGAAATGAACACAAAAATTGTTATAAAGCTATAATGATAAATTCAACTAAATACGTGTTAAATGTTCAATCGTCTCGCCTTTTCCGCATAAACAAACCACGGATTCCCTTCCCGATTCTGGAGGTAGGGAGACGAGACGGAGGAGTATCTTGCACAACCATGTTCTGTAAATCAGCGCCAAAGAAGTCGTCTCGCACAGAAGAACGAGGTGGAGATTGGGGGACATCACTTAGACCGATATCTTCACCGGTTCCACCAGTGTGGCTAACTGAATGCCGTCCTCGAACGACGGAGCTTGGTGGAGGTGGAGGCATAAAGTCATCATCGGAATCCACTACCATCCTTGCGGATGACGACTCTTCACCTGCTTTCTTCTTACCACGCCTCACGGGCATGTCAATGTCCAGCTCAGACCGCTCGGAAGGATGGCATTCCATCATCTCAGGTTCCCCAGATATGTGCAGGCCTTCTTCAACCATCCTCGAAATTGTGTACAAAGCCGGATGTCCTGACATGTCTTGCGCACTAAGATAGTGGCGTATTTTGTGCAGCGTCTCCACCTACAATTTTCAAAGTTAAATATATTTCATCATATGAAATAAAATAATGAATAGTTGTTTCAATTTACCGCGTAGTTATGAGAGGCTGTCGTTTGCTGGAAGCCCTCCTGAGCATGCACGTCAGGTTTTGTTATGTACACCACGGTTATCCGGCGAAACCAATCCATGTACTCATCAAGTGCAATAGGCTCCATTGAGTACTCCAAATTCACGTACACCGTGTCGTGCCTATTATCCCAAGCCTGTAAATGATTGGCGTGCCAGTCAACCCAATTCCGTCCAGCTTTGCCACGTCGATCCTGTTTCAAAAAATCAGCACCGTGGAACCTGTTGACAAGCGGGATATAGGGTTGGACAATCCCAAATTGTCGCAACACTCGCTCTGGCACGTATGGCTCAACCAGATTCCAGCAAATAATGGTTGTGCTCGACGTCCATATAGGACGACCGGCAACACAAACATCCGGCAGGTTTCGTTGGACATACGGCCTCCAAATAAACTACATAAGACACAAATTTAGTCAAAACAAGTTCAACCAAAACATCATACAAACACCAATTTAGGTTACGTAAATTACTTGGTCGGCATGCATTCTAGAGAACTGCTCTCTGAAAGTTTCAATGCAATGCCCGGGTGCTTTTACATAAGAGGCCGGACCAGTCCATCTACAAAAAATAAATTATGAGCGAATAACACGACAATTATTAAAAAATATGCTTTAAAAATTAATTAGTTAACAACTTACGCGATTGCACATGGTAGGTAGTCTATAGGCACGTGATTTAGCATTCTCGGCCTAATAATTGGGATTCTCTCCCAAGCCCACAACTGTAACAATGTAAGAGCACCCCCAACATCGGTCCTCTTAGCAAGTGCAGCTTCACATAAATTGTGGTACAAGCATGCAAGAGTCGCACCACCCCAGCTATAGGTACTACATCGTTCTATATCCATGAAAAATTGAATGTAGAAAAATGGAATTTTATTACCAGATGCGTTAGGGATCAATAGACCACCAAGTAACAACAGACAATACACACGAGCACGTTGCGCGTACATGTACTCTTCGTGATCATCACTCAACTCAATCCTCAATTGAGCTGATAAGGTTGTCTGCTTCCAGTTCATTTCTTTCAAATCAACTTGATTTGGAATAAAGCCAAGAAAATCCAGACAAACCTCCTTCTAATGGTTTACATCCTTAGTGGGGATGTAACCCGTCAGAGCTTCACCGTCAGTGTTGAGGCCCCACAAGACCTCCACGTCTTCTAATGTCACAGTCGCTTCACCGACTGGAAAGTGAAACGTGTGCGTCTCTGGCCTCCAGCGTTCAATCAAGCGGTGATGAGATGGTGGTCAATATCTTTCGGTTTACCACACCTCAACATCTCGCCAAACCCCATCTTGTCTACAATCGCCAAGACACGGGGATGTATGGGAACATCCCAAATGATACCTTCGTACCTTTTGTAGCGTAGGTCTTGTGAGGGTTCTCCAGCCCATATATTGTTAGAGACGTGTTGTCTCTGAAAATATAGTACAGATGGGTCCTCAGGACCACATAATAGTCTTCTGCGAGCACTAGAAGATGATGCCATAATTCGCCTACACAAAGTTACGCAAAATTAATAACAATTCGCCTACACAATATTACACAAAACAAACTAACCAATATACATCGACATAAACAATTTCAATAATTTGTCAATATTGAACCCAAATAATGCAATACACTTTAAAACTCATATAAATCATAACAAGTTGCCCGAATTTTAAGCAAGAATAACACTAGGGTTTAGGTTGTTAATCCATATTTATACCCTAACTCAACACCAATATCTCAACTATTAAGCAACAATAATGTCATCCAAACAATCAAATATGCTAAATAATAAATCTACACAATATTTCAACTCAATTCACAACCAATTACAAACCCTAGCTAACTATCCAACAATTACTCAAATAATGTAAAAGATAAGCATACTAACCGAAAATAATATACAAATTTGGGGGAAAATAACACCGATAGATGGATGGAGGGCGAATTCGCGTGGAGCAGTCTGCCTTGGATAAAATCGCGATTGTGTGTGTGTGGGGGCTGAGTTTTTCTCGATTTGGGGGAGGAGAAGGGGATATATCAGATCTGTATAAAGCCGCCACTGGTATTGGCGTCTTCTCTGAAACCCGCCGACCTCGTTGGCGTCTTTTATAAGTATAAACGCCAATCCCATTGGCGTGTTACGCTTAATACTGTATTAGTAAAAAATACGACTAAAATACGTTGAAATTAAAAGACACCACCTATGTTGGCGTCTTTACGTAAAACACGCCACTGTTGTTGGCGCGTTTTACTTATATAAACGCCAATACTGTTGACGTTTTTCCCATATACGGAACAAATAACAAAACGGGTACATTTCCGTTATTTATAAGGCCAACTGGCCTAGAAACCTGATTTTCCAGGTTGAATTCATGTTTATATTTAAGCGCCAATGCAATTCTTTTATTTTCTCTGTTTTTTTTATGTTTAATAAGTATCCTGTTGCTTGGATTTGATTATAGTGCCTATATTCTATTTGATTTTGGGGTTTGAATATTTAGTTAGATTTATGTGAATTTATGGGTGATAGTTGTGGGAGATGACATTTAATTATAGCATTAGTTAGGCCTCTCAAAATGGATATCGGGTATTGGATGCCCGATATCTAATTTTTCGGGTTTCAAATCGGGTTCGGGTAGTGAGATTTTTGGATTATCGGGTATCGTGTAACCCGATACCCGATTGGGTATACCCGAATTATCCAATTTTTAATTTTTTTTAATCTAATAAATTAAATGTAATTTTAGAAGTCACGTTTAATGTTAGGGTACCCAAAACATTAATATCCGTAACTCCCCCCTCTCATGCCTCTGCTCTCACCTAGGCTCCTCCCTTCGCCGCCATCCATGTTTAGTGTTAAGAGGTGTTTTTGTATTGCTTTTTGTTGGATTATTTAATGTTTGAAGATAATCTTTGATTCTATATGTGTTTTTAGTTTATCTTGGTGTATATGTAAATTCATTGTAAGAAATTAATAATACTAAGGCAAACAAGATTAAGAAGCCTTTAATTGTAGTTTGTTACAGAATTTGCAGACCTATGTTCTATCATAGCTTGAACTCATTGTTGTCAATACCGATTTTTCTAGATTTGAGACTAAATAACAGAGCATGAATCAAACTTGTTGTATTCCAAATATTTTGTGGAATGAACGCATTTGTACTCATATTTCATTCATCATCTAGTTTGCCTAATTCACTACAAATGGCTAAATTTTGCTTGAAAATATATGCACAAGTTTGTAGTTAATTCTCTAAAAAAAATCAAAATCGGGATTGGATAACCAAGTCGGATATCCGGGTACCCGAAATCAATTTCGAATCGGGGATCGAATATCAATTTTTGGGAAATTCAGGATCGGGTACCCAAAATTTTCGGATCGGATATCCGCAGGTACCCGATTTGACAGGCGTAGTAACAATTCAAAAACCCACCAAGTTAATGGGATACATTTTCCACAAAAATGAGTTAGTAACATGCTTCACCTACTTTCATGGGATTCATGAGTGTTTTATTGGAAATCAAGCAATCAAAATTAATTATTATGCATCTTATTCTTATTGTTTCCAATTATTCATTTGATGAAACCACCAATATATGCATATGGTTAAAATGGTTTAGTGGAAGTTAATCCCAATATCTGCTTATCAGATGATGAGTGACCATTTTCTGGATATTGACCATTGGCAAGTAAGATGATAATAACACACAACCATATCTACAATAATTACTCATTGATGAAATATGAAGTTATGGCAAAAACAAAACCAAAGTATTTACACGCATTAAATAATTATCCAAAACTGAAAAGGCCAAAAAATGGAATTTGAACGTCAAAAGTTATTCGTGTTTCGAATCCTAATCTTTCACTTGATTCTTATTAGTTAAACATTACATAATTTTTGAATTATAAGTATACTGACATTTTTATACACATGTACAATAATTTTATTTAATATACATAATATTATAGATAATGCATTGATAAAACTAGTCTATTTTTTAATAAAAAAATTTCTGTATATATTCCACATTATATAGGGAAACATTTTAACTACTACATTAAAGGCAAATATAAACTACTACCTCCATCCGCCATTCATAGCTCCATTTTTTAATTATAATTAAATTATTTTTTATGGGAAAAATTCATTTCGATTTACACAATTATCATTTTATAACGGGCCAAATATATATGATGAGAAAGAAATTCGGAAATCAACCAAACGTTTTAATTTACACAATTGATTTTAAACTCAGTATTTTAACCAAGACCCATTTTAACTCGTTATGCAACCAAACAATATAGTACTTCACTATAGTATATCTTATTTGTTACTATGATTTATATTGAGGCATATTAGAGCAAACAATTCAATTAATTGCTCAATCAAAACAAATTAACATACTGTTATGCAACCAGAATTTGAAAAAAAAAAGGAATTCACAAGCAAGAAAATACTCCTTATAAAAATACCATCTTAAAGAGCTGAAATCCAAATCTTGATATATCTTGCCATTAGAGCATCCGCAATGGCGCCCGTCCCGGCGGACGTCCGACCAGCGTGCCGGACGTCCGCCATTAGACGAGAGAGGCACGGATATGGACGTCCGCTGCAGACACCGGAGTTCCGCGACGTTCCCGGGACGTCCGCCATTGCGTTGACACGGCGGACGTCCGCACGGACGTCCCGATTTTTTATTTTTTTAAAAAACTCTATATATGTTAGGGAGATTTTTAATGAGTTTCAAACATTGTAAATCAGTCCTTCGACCCCAGCCAGGGGTTGCCGCCCCTTGGACCCCGCAACTCGGCTGCCGCCCCTTGGACCCAGCTACTCGGGGGCGCTGCCCCCGAACCCCGTCTAATCATAATGAATTCAAACAAGCGTGCACTCTGCACTTCCAAACTTATATGATGTCTCATTATGACAATATTGATCAATCAAGTTAATCCAATTATACTAAAATAACCAACAATATATACGGCCCGTTGAACTATGTATTTTTGTTTTAACTATGTATTTTTTTAGAAATTATGTATGTTTTTTTAAATAATTATGTAACTTTTTTAAAAATAAAGTGGTTGCATTTTCTCTGTATTCGTGTCAAAATTTTAATTCCGTAAATTGTTTAATTTGGTGAATTTGTGAATTTTTATTATTGTGGGAAGTCCGTCGGGATGTCCGTCACTATGCAGTGGGATATCCTTATGACGTGGTAGTGCAGTGGAAAGTCCTTATGACGTGGCATGAGATGATTTTGGGATGTCCGCGGGGATGTCCGCCGGGACATCTGCACCAGTGCGGATGCCCTTAGGCGATAATATATCACATGGCGATAATATATCACATAAAACATGTGTGTTTAATTAAATTAAAGATGTGTTAATTAATGCCAAAGGCTCATACACTAATATCACTTCGATATTTATATCTTATAAAAATAGATATTGTATAAAATCCGAAATTCACTGACAATTTCCCTTCCCGCAAAAACACACAAGAAAGAGGAAAATAGATATCACAGATTCTGCTTGTTTCCGGACGCCTTCAAATCATCCTCATAATTCGTAAGAAAATTCTATTCAATTCATGTTTAAAATTGGGTTTAGTTTAACTATGCATAATTATATTTATTTTATGCATCCCGATTGATCGCAATTTCGTTTTGATTCCTCCTTTTGCCTTTTTATTGTCTATGATTACAATTTAGTCAACGATTTCTGGTCCCAAGTTTGATTTTTTGAGGTAAATTTCGCAGCTTTCCGTTCAATTTCTAGGGCTAGGTCGCTTTCATCTTTTGGAAAGGTTTATAAATTAGAGGATCGAATGTCTTTTGGAAGAAATGCGACAAAATTTGAGCAATTGTGTTGAATTGTGAGTGCATAGATACGCAATTCTACCGTTATGATGCTTGAATGAATGTTGATTTTGTTGTGTTATATTTCTGTTGTTTGTTAAAGAGTAAAGGCTCTGCCTTTTTGTGTTATTTTCTTGCTGTTGTTGTTGCAATTGTTTCTCGTTTTGCTTCACTTTACAGGGTTCATAGTTATTGGACAATGGTTGTTTCTTGTAATGGAAAATCTACATAATTATATGCTGTATTATGGTTATCTGATCGCCAACAAAAGAAGTTGATAAATGATAAATTTAACTGCTAGAATGTTCTTCTGAGGTAGCTGAAAATATCTATTGATTTGCATCCATTATTCCTTCTGTCGAATGCTGTGTATGCACGCAGCACTCAGCTGATGCCATTTGCGGAAGGTTGTCTTGTCATTGATACTAGAATGGACGTCACTTGACAAATTTGTTTTCTCCCGTTTGCATAAATTCATGTCTATTTTTCGATAGTGCATTGTTATTAACAGTTGTTGTATGAAGGTATATGCGTATTCTGGAATTTTGGTAGACTTTCCTTGTAGTTTTGGTCTTTTTTGGATCATGCCTCATGGTGTTGCTTTTTCGTCCAGGACGATCTGTTGAAGCCTTATAAAGCCTGATTATTTGAAGGAGTGTTTCCGAAACCAGTTAAAACAAAGCTATATCTGTTTCTCTCCATTGAAATTTTGGGATTGTTTTTGTGGGCAAAGGAAAATGCTAAAATTGCTCTCATGAAAATTTTGGATTCTGCTTTTGGTGGAACAACTGAACATATTTCCGATGGGTGTCAACTTCTTATCCGTTTCCGTAGCCTGTACCATTCTGAGCCTGGTTGGCGTCCAGTACTGGACAGAAATCTCACTTGCAAAGCATCAATCAGATGTTTTGATTGTAAATGAACTCATCGATTCAGAAAATGCAACCCATACTCTTGAGCTTCTTTTTGGTTCATACACGACCCTTCTGCTGGTTTCCAGTTTGGCAGTTAATGTCATTGTCCTGGTAATCTTAGGCCTAAAGGTAAGTTTCTTCTTTGTTATGAACTCACTTTATTATGTTTATGGTTCCTCAGCGTGTAAACATCTTACTCTTTGTTATGTTGAAGTTGTATAAGTTGTTCTGCAGTAGGATCATTAACATTATTAATCTGTTTCTCAAAAGGTTTTGACTCCTGAGACTCTTAGTTACTTTTACTCTTGTATTCTAACTTTGCTAACATTCACTAATATGCAGTTATGACATCTTAGTGCTTGGTAACAGTTTTGGTGGATTTAGTTCGAGCTTAGATTGGCTGCTCTTTGTTTACATTTATCTCAGGAGCCTTAAAAGAGCAATAAAAAATTGAAAGATACTAATGTAGTACAGTTCTAATGACCAATATGCCACTTTATAATTAATAGTGGGAAAATACGTTTGACTGCCCCCTGGTATAGTTTTGAGCTACAGTACGATGGCATGTGCAGCGTGAAATTAATTAGTTAACTATCAATCGGTGCTCTGTTGACATGTTTCTGCAGAATACTTGATTAGTCTTGCAAATTATCCCAACATAATGCATATTGATCTGAGTTTTGTTGGAAAGGCATAATCTTAATGCTCAGATTGATGATCTCAATTAATGACGATTTTTCGATTGAATTTATATGGCAAACAAAACTCAACTTACATCACGAAAGTTATGATCTTATCTTTTATCTTTAATGCAGACAGTATTCTTTTCGGAGTTGTATACATCTGAAATCCGAAAAATGCTTGAAAGGCTCGTGAATTACATCATCTACAAGGTTTGATCTTTGTTCAAATATTACATTTATACTTGCTGCTATAGACACATAGAATGCAATTGGAAATTTCTGATCACAAAATGCCTGAGGTTTATCATCAATTTTTTTGCTTGGGAAGTGGTGGAATTTTTATTTTTATTTTACTAGCATGTGTGTATGAGATTGTAGTTAATGTTGTTGAACTGGTGAGAAAAATGGTTATCCAATGAGGATCCAGTGATACATGCTATTAGAATTGTTTTGTTTGTTTTGTTAAAAGAGTTGTGATTATTCAGATTTTGACAGGGAACTTTTCTTCCATTGGTAGTCCCACCAACAATATTTCAAGCAGGTCTATGGTCAACTTGGTTAGCCATGCTTTGCTTCTTAAAGGTACTCATTACAAGAACATGATATCATTGGCCTAACTTGATGGCATATGCACAACTGATCTAAACACTAATTATGCAGATGTTTCAAGCTTTAGCTAGGGATCGGCTTGAACGCTTGAATGCTTCACCTTCTGTCACCCCATGGACATACTTCCGTGTATATTCTGCTTTGTTGCTTGTTTTCTCTGTTGACTTGCTCTGGTACTTCTTACGCACCTTCTGTTTCATATATGGCTGTGGTTTCGCTCTCTCCTGTAGCGCTAGTTGATTATTTTGAAGTTTATACTGAGTCGAAAAACAGAGTGATATGCTTTTTTCTTGATATTGATGATTGCCAATTACTGAAAACACTCTCATAGGGTAACATGATACACACTCAGACTTGCCAAGACATTTAGTATCTCTGTTTCTTGTTATTTGTGTATCTAAAAACCTTCAATTTCATGTTTACACTACTTTATATGACTGTCTATTTTTACAGGATATTGCTCTGTGTGACAATCTACAGTGCAATGCCTTCATCAATATTTTTGTTGTTATTTTTTGAGCCATCTAGCATAGCTTTTGAGACACTGCAGGTAGTGTTACCTTTTCCATTGGATTTTAAGAAATCATAATGTGGTGAACCAATTTAGGCTCACAGTTTGCCAATTCCTTATGCAGGCCATTGCGGTCCATGGGTTTCAGTTGCTCGATATATGGATGCATAACTCCGCAGGAGATGCTGCAAATTCACAATTAACTAAAATCTTCAATATGTCTTCCGCAGGTGATTCTGCTAATAATTTTTTTTCGTGAAACAGGATATGATAAGACTGTATTTGAATTACCTCCATTCAGTAGAAATTACGTTGATGCTATATATTTGTCGTGTTCAAATAGATATGCTGAAGTGTTTATAGAAAAATAAAATATAATCCATCACGATTGAGATTCATTAGGTGGTTTTAGATGAAAAATGTGTGATTCTGCTTCAGTCCATTCTTCGTAATTCTTTTAAGTCAAAACTTGATTTGGATCCTCATTTATATATGTGTTTTTGTCTGGGGAAGCGCCTGTATATAGAGTTTATCGTTTACTATTCCAGTTTATTCTTTTATTCGGTTTAGTAAAGGATAACTGAACTGAACATTACCAATCCAGTAGGAAAGATAGCTAACAGGAATGATAGATGAG
The DNA here is from genome assembly GCF_004379255.2 of Salvia splendens. Taxonomy (NCBI): domain Eukaryota; kingdom Viridiplantae; phylum Streptophyta; class Magnoliopsida; order Lamiales; family Lamiaceae; genus Salvia; species Salvia splendens. The sequence goes on along the minus strand of NC_056036.1, from coordinate 40,894,624 downwards.
ATGTACTCTCCTGCCCAAGCGCCACATGCATCATTCTCTAAAGTAATAGAAATTCTAGACGAGTCTACTGACTTTATTTACTTATGTTGAGCCCAAGAAACCCCTCACCCCTCTGACCGAGGAATCGGTAAATGTAGAATGGTTGACACCTTGAACGGACCCATATGCACACCATAAACGTTTCTGTAGATTAACACTAAGCACACAAGAATGTGCCTGCAAAAGGGACGTAACTGTCCCGAACTGGTGCACATGCTCCTGCCACTCAATCCCTGCCATATATCAGATTATTGTCAAAGGAAAAGAGCACAAGTTTCATGGCTGACAGATGCATTTGTCAGGCACTCACAGCCCAGAACAGAAATAACTAACTTAATGAAGAAAAAAAAAACTATCTGTCCGCCATGAATCAAGTGTGTCACATTTTCTTGAAGGATGATTTCCATGATTTTATTTTTACTAGCATTATTTTGAATAGTGAGTTGAATATGATTTGAGGTTTGACAAAGTAATGTTCTTTGGGTTTTACTGATTTGTTTTCTTAGGTTCACTGGGGGAATGGAAAGTCATGATTATTCGGAATTTTGGATTTTTCCTTGACATGATGACGTTGCTAATGGCTCTTTCTCACTACCTATATATTTGGTGGCTTCATGGCATGGCATTTCATCTTGTAGATGCGGTCCTTTTCCTAAATATTCGTGTAAGTGCTCTAGTCGCCCTTTTATGTTCTTAAAGTGCATTTATGACATTGCTAATATTTTTGTACATACAGCCTTTGATTTCTCCGTGTTGTTTTCGTACTTCTTTTGAATATCGAACATAATTTACAGGCCCTTCTAAGTGCTATTGTGAAGCGTGTCAAAGGTTTCGTCAAACTGCGTATGGCTTTGGGAACCCTTCATGGGGCACTTCCTGATGCCACATCTGAACAGCTCAAAGCATATGATGATGAGTGCGCAATCTGTAGGGTAATGCTCACTTTTACTCGCTGGCTATGAATTTCAGTTGTTTGAGTGTCAAAACCTGTGAGTGTTCCAATAATCACAGGAACCGATGGCAAAAGCTAAGAGGCTGTCATGTAGTCATTTATTCCATCTCGCATGTTTGAGATCTTGGTAAGTCTGATATGTGTTTCCTCAAAACACCTCCTTACAGTTACTTGTAGCTGAGAGAGGTAATATTTGATTGATGTGTCAATGTAGGTTGGATCAATGTTTAAGTGAGAGTTACTCATGCCCCACTTGTCGCAAGCCACTCTTTACCAACAGACCTGAAAGTACTGTGAATCCAAATGCTGCAGATTTGTCTAGAGATGAGCAACTCGCTCATCAGATTAGTACTGCACTCAATGGGCCAGATCTTCCCGGTCATAACCTGCACCCGGGAGTCTTTACCAACCAGCCACAGAACCTAGAAATAAGTGATTGGAGGTCTTAATCCTTCTCGATTTCTCACATATCACACAAATGAATAGGGCTTTCTTTCATACTGTATATGTGAAAAGAAATTGTTGCCTATATAGTGGCATCATGATTATAAATAAGATGGATTCTCTTACTGTCCCATGTGAGAACTGAATTTTCTAAGCCACATCTTACTTCAAGATTGTGAAAGGTTGAGTGGCGATCTCTAGTGCTTGGTGTGTATTAGGTCTTGATTGCTCTCTTTCTTAATTTTTCTGCTTGTTGAAATAGGTAATATATGAACTACTACTCTCTTCCAGTGCTCAGCTATTCTTCTAGCTTTCTTTATTTCTCGAAATTCAGAGCTAATGATGCATTTCTTTTCTTCGTTTCTTCCCTTGTAGGAGGACGGGTGTAAATTTAAGTTGGTTGGGTTTAGATGGAGCTGGCCCGTCTGGATTAAATCGTGTTCAGATGTTAATGAGGCAACTTGACGTTGGAGAAACTTATGCACATAGTACGCTTGAAGATGCTGCATGGAGTCTGTTTCCTCCGAACCCATCTCAGATTGGTACCTCGAGATCACCTATCCCTCCCGCTGCCTCAACAAGATATCCGGGAGGCACTAGTGGTTTGCATGTGAGGTCAACATCTAATGCGGCCAACACCAACTTTGAAAACATAATTGCAATGGTCGAAACAGTCAGGGAAGTGCTGCCTCACGTTCCAGACGATGTAATCTTTCAGGTACAGTACTACAGTTTCAGTTACTATGTTCAACTGAATGATGCTGCTTATTTTATAACAATCATAGAAACTCATTTCCCGTGAGCAAGGATGTCAATCTAGCCCGAAACTGATGGTTTAATTAGCCTCCTTGGTCAGAGCTTGATAGCATGATAGTCCGGCCCTAGGAATGTCAAACCAGCCTAAATCAACGTGTTCGCTTGATTAGATCGATGAATGATTTTTAAAACCAGGCTGTATGCATTTTCCGTTATGGGAAAATCTCTGATTCGGAAACTGGAATATTATGCAGGATTTGCAGCTGACAAATTCCGCGATGGCGACTGTGAATAATCTTTTGCAAATGTGATGGAAGCCGCGAGCGATACTCTTCCTTCTCCAGTGAGCGATACTCTTCCTTCTCCAGGCCGAAGCAGGTTGAAGCTCGGAATGCAAACGATTATAAGGTTTGTGCAATAGAAGCTTCTTCCCTCCTCCCTCCCCCTGTGTACAGCAGCTGCACACTAAAACATCTTTGAGGAAATGTGCAAATAATTAATTTTGTTAGGAAAATAAAGCAAATTCAATCTAAATGAAAGGGCTCTGTTGTATCTCTCTGTAGTTGCCTTTTTTCGTTAAATTACATAATTCTGAGGAATGTTGTAGTCCTACTCTATTATACCTATTTCATGAAATATGTAAAATCTCCATCTCTATCTTCTTTTACCCTTGCCTTTTTTCTCTCTTATTTTCACCTTTTAGAGTATTAAAAATGGATATGGTGTGAATGAAAAAATAAAATAAAATAATGGTTATTTTGTTTCCAACTTTGTAAAACATGGGTAATTTTGCCAACCTCCATAAGATTAACTACTCCACTATATCATCTAATGGCAGTCTTGCTCCATTTCTAATTTTTAATTACTATTTGAGGGAGATAATAATTGGCAACAAATTGTTTTTACAGCCGAGTGTTGTTTATACACAAACCGTGATGAACTCATCTTTTTAGAATAAAAAGTAATTATTAAAAAATGGATATAAATGTACTAGCAAAAATACAAAAAAAGGTTAAATATTAGTACTATATAACATCATAAAACATGGGAAGTTTCCCTAATATCAACTACCCCACTATATCGTGACTACACCTTTTACATCAAATTAAGGTGAAAATTAGACCTTTTACATCAAATTAAGGTGAAAAATAGCAGCAAACATGGGAGAGAAACTCCCTCAAAATCTTGACATTAACCCCCTCGAAATCTTACATCCCATGGTTAATATTGTTTTTTCTTTTGTATTGACATTTGCTTATTTACTAAGTTTTCATCACCCAGGTTTTGTGCTAAAAGTTTGGAGCCTGTCTATTAACCTCACAACATTTTGCATTGGTTATACTATTATGTCACGTGTTGGGATTTGAACGAGTTATTTAATTCATGCTTGTTTTTTATAGCTTAATTTTTGCTTAATCTTGAACCAATCATAATATTGATAAGTAGAAGGTGATTAATTTTTATGCAAGATGTAGAATAGAAAAACAAGCCAATCGAGAAAGTATACAAAATGGACTATCAAAAGTGACTAAATATCTTAGCTACACTTCATGTCAACTATAACTACTACTTATAAAAAGGTCTCCACACATACACAATATACACAATACATTGTCGAAGTTGCACTCTACCTTTTGTGATTAGGACCTTTAGAAGATTTACCCAATTATCTTTTGTAACATCAATGGTTTTGTTGCCCCCAAACTAGGTTATAATGAACCACTTCATAGAAGAATTAAGTGTGGAACATGTGTTAGAACTGATGTAGACTGGGATTAAGGTTGCTAATGCTAAAACTACAACCTTTCACTATTTAAAGTTTCAATGTGACTCCGTACTAGTTTTAAGAAATAAGAAAAGTGAGTGGAATATGAGTTTTCCCTTTTATATACCCACTTCGTCCTCAAAAAAATAGTTTCTTTTCGACATTTTCATCCTTCCGACAAAATTAGTCCACATCTAGTTTTTGAAAAAAATTCACAACTTTTACTCTCCTGACAACGTGTGCTCCACTATCCTACTTCAACTACATTTACTTTTTCTCTCTCTTACTTTATTAATTTCACATTAAAAATCTGTGACGTCGCCAAAATTTCTATTTTTATGGGACGGATGAAGTATTAGTTGTAAAATATTGGAATGTGAGCATAATGTTTTAGTCGATACCAAATCTTACAAGAGTCACAAAACTTTAAATTATGAATATCTAAAAGAGTGAAGATAAACAACCAAATTTTGTACAACCAAAAAAGGTTATACTATTAGTAATTTGATGTATTAATTATATATTAAAATAATAAATGTAGTTAGTGGACAAGTTAACAAGACTTAGTTTTCAGCCTCATTTTCAAATTTTTTTATATTTGAATTACCTCTATATTACTTTTCAAATTTGAATTAAAGTATGCATTAATTATATTTTATGATTCTGAAAAAGTAAAAAATTTATACACAAATCATTAATATATGACCACAATATTATGCACGTTCTATATGCGCCCATATGTTTAATTAAATGCATAAATAAATTGGGTTTTTCTCAAGTAAACCAATTTTTGGTTGTACAAAATTTGGTCACATAGATTTATTGTATCTGAAAATGGCAAAATAACATATTAATTATCTTATGGACGAAAAAGTAATAAGCCAAAATAATAGACAGACAAGGTTACCTGGGCATCTTGAGTTTCACTCAATCACAAGTCTTTGTCCAATACTTATTGCTACTGTACTAAATTTTCATATATGTCCTTCCAAATTAGAGTACTTGTGCCGAAAGTTAGTTGTGATCATTCCCAACCAAAATTAGTAGTAGTATTTTTTATTCACATTCATATGGTAAAACTAGACATACATATATGTATATTTCTTTATGTAATTTGTACTGTTGATTGTTTTCTCCAGACACACACAAAATGTATTTAAATGCTCATCAAATTAATAATCTTCTTACATTCTCTTCTCACAGGCACCAATAATCATGTATGTGAAAGAAGCTTCTTTGTTGGTCTTGTTTCTTTGCTTCTTTATGCATACTTCATATTCTGCTCTTCCAATTCCCACCCACAACAAATTTCTCCCTCAAAAAAAGGTCTCATCTCTTTTCCTACATTCATTCAATTTAATTTCCAGTTATTTTAGGCTGATTTACTTTTGTATGTGTGTGTTTGAGTGCAGATTGAGGAGAAGTTCAAAAATGGAAGGGAGCCATTTGAGCACAAGTTGATTAGAGAGGAAATTTGCAAGAAAAATAATGCCATTAAAGGAGGTATGGTATATATTGAAAATACTTTAAAGAAAGCAAATGATATGTTTGGATGAAGATTAATTTATTTATTATGAATAATGCAGTAAGTAGCAGTGCAGATTGTAAATCTTCTCTTCACAAGGCCTTGCTCCAATTCACAAAATCAGAGGTAACAACAAAATATAAACTCAATTTACAAGATTATATTATATAGAAACAAATTTTAGTTTTTATTTACATGTGTCGGTGATGTAATTGTAAGTGGGGTCTGATATTAATCGTAGGATACAAGATGGAGACATCGGAATGTAAGAGAAATGGATTTACAACATTTATCGAAGACGGACTATGATCCACCCCACCGAAAATCACCCATTCACAACAAATAGTTTATGCTAATATATATACGATTAATATTTCTCATCGTCTACTTTCAAGATAATTTCTTATTTAGAAATAATATACATAGGCAGCAGTTTAATTTTTGCTTTTGTAATACGTATTGATTTATACAATGCACATGTAAGGAATATTGATTTAATTTGATGCGTTTTCGTAAGTATAGTATTACTAGTAGTTTTTATGTTTGAGTTGGACTGGACAACACATCAATTTGAAGCCAAATCATCGATCTGATTTTTAGAGCATCAGCCAAATCATCGATCTGGACAGGGTGTTTTTGCGAATTCCGCTAGGAATTCCGCGCCACTACTGATGCTCTTAAAATAGTAGTAAAAATTGTTCAATTTTTTTTATGGATAAATAAATTTAAATTTAAAAATTCAAATATGAGACCTTTAACTTCAAATATTAACCACTCTATCACTTGACAAACTCAGACTTTCAATACTTTTGATTGTCACCACGATAGTAAAATTTACACTAATAACTTAAAACTTAAATTTGTGTAGGTATATATATATATACACACACGTGTAATTTTGTTATTGGTTAATAGATGGACGTGCAAATGATAGTAATTCCCATGGCTCCATGACCGCACTAACAAATAACCGTAAACTGGCGGCAAAATCGGTTCAAATAAAAACGCACAAATCAGAAATCTGCAGAAACGAAACACCGAAAAAATGTCGCGTAAATCATGGGGCACTCTGCGGAAGAAACTGCGCGAACTCGAATCGGAACTCACCGACGCCTACCAGTTCCGCCTCCAGCCGCATTCCGACTCCGATCAGAAGATCTCCCGCCGCCTCAACAAGCGCTTCGATTACGTCAGCAACCTCCTCTCGACGGAGGCCGCCTCCGCGCCGGACAAAACCGACCAAATCACTCAGATGACCGAGAAATTCGCCGAACTTGAGGCCGTCTTCCGCTGGTGGAAGAAGGAAAACCCTGCCACTTACGCCCTAACCAATTGCCTTGCCTACGAAGAAGACAACGACGCCAATTCCGACTCCAAAGAGTCGGATTCCGTCCGCGGCGAGGAGAAACGTTATCGGCGGATTTGGGACAGATTTTGCAAGTTGTGTGGTGCGTTTGGTGGCGGAGTGATTTTAGGGGCGGTTGGCGTCATCTACTTTTCTTCATCATTTATAGATATTTATGTTATTCATCCTACTTAATTGTAAATACAGTAACTTGAATTTTAATTACGTATTAATATAATTTGCCAATGTTTTGAATTTCTTATAATTTGTGATTTATGAAAGCGATGAAGATATGTATAGTTGAGGAATGTTAGTTTAACCTAAAAATGATGAATCATTAATTTAACTGGAAATATATCCATACAATCAACTATATCTAATACTACTTCTAATAGACACTTTCTTGTTCGGAAGAGATTGCATTTGCCTAATTTATCACAGTTTGGTATGGAAGATAAATAAACATATAAAAACACACAATTTAGATCATTTTTTGTCATACAACACCGAGATAGATTAAGTATGAGTTATCTACCTTATCAAACTGCAAGCAATAGGCTGATTCTCTTAAAAACAAGAGCATTCTTAAAGGAAAACAATTAATCAAAAAAACATCTCAAGATTAACAAAATTGTGACAGATTTCACTGATTTGAACAAAAATAAATACCAAGCTAATGGCTATGAGTCTTCTCTACAACTACTGCCAAAAGAGCAACGGCAACTAGGAGAAATTCAAGAATGTAAATTCATCAGTTGAGATCTTTTCTTGAATCTCCAGAGTTGGCATCACAGATAGAATATATGTACATGATCTGAACATATGTACACTCAGCAGTGAAATACATTTAACCGATACCTGTGCACGACAGCTTATGAGGCGAAGTACTTCATCAGTTCAGCGAGGTTATTGTCATCGGCTGTATCCACATCAATACCAAACTCAAAGTCGCCCGTGTCTAAGGAACTCGTGCCATCAAACTGGAGACTGAAGGGACTGTATGCTGGTAACTCGGGTGTCAAACTGACTAGAGGAGATGGAAACTGTGCACCCGCGTTCCTTTCTGGCTCATGTGGGAATGCATCCTTCACAAATTCAGGGAAACCTTCTCCAGCAATATCATTTCCATTTCTAGGTAAATGGAGCCCAGGATCCTCTGCTTTATACACCGTGTCAATGAATGATGCCTCCTGATGGCTTGAACCAGCTGCAGGTGTTGGGTTATCGAAATGCTGATGATAAGTTAACCCATGATGGAGGCTAAGAGTTCGAGATCCCTCGGGCAGAGATGAATCTTGGCTTAACATGGAACTTTGTCTTCCATCATGTAATTGAGGAAACTGTCGCTTATTATGCAACTGAGTATCTTGAGGAGCATGAATCACATGGATACCCTCCCCCATTAGGTCACCACTTTGATCAATGTTATATGGCAACTGTTCTTTCTCCTGGATCAGAGACCTAATTGGGACAGAATTTGAAGAAGGCAACAAGCGAAGGTAGTTTAAGTTAGGCTCGACTGTGCAAGTTTGTCTTTCCACATCGTTCTCTTGAGGTACAAGAGTAGTTAATCCATCCAACTCTGGCTGGCTCTCAATGGTCGCGAATCCATTGAACTGTGCGTTGTCATTATTTACACGAATCACAAGGTCCTCATGAACACCGTCTTGATTTTTGTCGAGAGAAGGAGCATCCTGAAGGTTATCAGTGCTTGATTTTGGGAATTTTCTTTTCCTTGGGCGACCAACGACACGCCTTTGATTTTTGACTATTTTTCCTTCAGCGTGAACCTGAGTCTCGGCAGGTACTATATCCATACACTGGTTTCCATCATCTTTAGATGAAACAGATCCAAGGCCATTACCGACACCATCAACATCATAATCACTCTCACTCTCTACTGAAAGTCTCTTCTTACCTCCACGACCTTTCAAACGTGCCTCGGTAATACCAGATGAACCATTCTCACTGCTTGGCTGCCGAATAACTATAAGAGCTTCCTCCATGCTCAATACTCCCAACCATATCGAGCTTTCTTTAGCAGTCATCTTATCCTGTAAACACCTCGACAGGCTAATTAGTCTCCTAACCTTTGCAATATCCGGTGACATATGCTTTATCGCAGCAGTTAGCACCCCAACTTTCCACATCTTCTTCAGATCATGCGGCTTTTTATACGGAGGAGTCACGCCCTTCGGCAAACTCAGTCTCGCCCACCATTCCTCATCCCCTGTCGGCCACCATGGTGGCGGGACGCCCTTCTCCAACGGATACTTGCGCTGGGGCGGATCACAGTGTTGCATCAACGACGACAGAAGTGACCCCAACGTAGCATCTTGCAAGTCTTGAAGGACACACTGCGAATTCCCCTTGCGACTACCAACCCCATCCTCTCTAGAGAGGCATTCGGCCTCATACTTAGCGTTAGCAATAGACGCAGGGCCGTTTTTGTCGAACTTCACTTTCTCCTTCCACCATTCTCGTATATTATCCGATGCGCCACTAACGGGCTTACCCTTCTCAGGGATGATGCCATACACAAACCCGCGAGCCTTGCAGACATCCATGAGCTTTAGCATGTACTTCAAGATGCCATCCTGTGCTCGGGCCATCTTCTTCCGACGCGCCTGGTCTGTAGTCGAGGATACAGCCTTATGCTTCTCTGCAAGCTTCTGTCTTTCCTTGATCCTCTTCAGCCTCACACGATCCTTCCACATTCTCTTCTCCAATTCCTCTGCATCGATCTCTTCATCACTCACATCTTTCTCCTCTATCAATCCCTATCTCATCAATTTCAATATCCCAACTGTTGCAGAAAGCATCACAATCAACTAATCATTTATTGCTCATATATAAGAAAGCATCACAATCAGCAATTACAAGATTCTATGCTTATTTCCTAATCAAGTAAAATATGAAAAAGCCAATTCATTCTCACAAGCATAGAACATTCAAGACACCTAGAAATTTCAATTTCAATAAGTAAATTCAGAAAACCAGACCTCATATCAACTCCAATAACCTCCATCACAGCCAGTCGAATCGGAAACCTCTTGAGAATTTGGCGGATCAGGGCTGAATGAATGGGGTGAAGTATAAAAACGCAAATCGACAATAATTAATTAAAAATTAGAGAAAGGGACAAATCACGACGTCATACATTTGGGTCAAAGGTTTGTGTCTTTATTGGCTTTAAGAAATAATATTATAATATTATTATTTTTATTATTTTAAAAATAATCTTTTTTTTGGATTTTGTTGGATTAATTATTTATATGAATATATTGATGTATTGTTCATCAGATCAGATTGTGTATAAGATTTTAGATTTTTAATCGGATTATTAATGATCAAATTTAAAGTTTTGTAGTTTTTGTTAATCATGAGCCGCTGTTACCTTGTTATCATATTCTAACTGTGTTATCAGGTCGTGTTGTTACATATTGTTATCGTGTCGTGTTGACCTAAGGTGGTTCGTGTCGTTAATGGATTTGTGTCGGGTTTGTTTCGTATTTGAGTTTGAGGTTTTCTTAACAGGTCGGGTTCGTGTTTGGATTTGAAGTTTTCTTAACCGGTCGTGTTCGTGTTTGTCCTTATTGGATCGCATTACTAACATGTTGACTCGATAACGACCCTATACGCACGAGAGTGCGTTCTGATTTGCCGCCCCTATTTGTGGTGGACTACGTGAGTGTGTGTATGGTGTGGAGGGAGACAGAGAGGGCGAAATATTCCACTGTGTGTTCTGATGTGGAATTACACTAGCATCTTTTCTATAATGATAAACTGTAGGGTTGAGCACTGTAGAGATGATGGATGTTTGTGCGCAAGGTCAAACACTGAATTCGAGGGGACAGATGAAAATTACGAAGATGAGATGAGTATTGTGAATTGAATTTTCATTATTTAATTTAGTTTTCTGAAAATATTGATTCGATTGAGAATAATCTTTGCCGATTTGAAAAAATTGGAAAAATCGATTTATAACATTCTACTAAAAATAGCTTCATCTAGCACAAAATTATTATAAAATTAATAAAGTATGAGAAAAATATAAATAAAGTGAGTAAAGTGAGTAAATCACGAAGATGAGTATATATATTCAATGTGAACTAAATGTTCATTACTTGATTAAATTTATATTTCTACACAATTTGATTCGATTGAGAATGAGTATTATATCATATTTTTATCACGTATTAAAATTTGTGTTATCTTAATATATATAATAATTTAAAAAGAAAAGTAAAAACAAAAAGATGAACACATACTAATAAATAAAAATATAGTACTAAAAATATAAAAAGACAAAAAAAAATTAAAGAATACCACCACACAAGCGGACATAATAGTCATAGTATAACATTTGATACTTTTGAGGTAAATTGATTGTATTGAATTAGCCTTCGATTCACGATTTAAAGGTCACTATATTTCTGCCTTCACATACATTTTAAGCATGTTTGATCATGTGCTTCCACAACTACAGATGCTCAAGGTATACGCTATATCCAATTATACCGTAAGGTACACTTTTTATTGACTTTTTATTGATTTTCATTAAATTGGGTTAATAATATAATATTTAATTTCTTAAGATATGCATATATTATACCTGACACTTTGTCGGATGCTAAGATGATGCCTAATCTTAAGAAGCTGGTTGTGGTTTTGGAGTAGTTAGAGGGACGATTTTTCTCTCTTGCCAATAATTATTAGCTATTTTGATCTATTCATTTCCAATATCTTTTGAATGATAAATTAGATGAATTACTTTAGAATTTATATCTTTTCATCTTTACATTCACCACAGGTTTCTTGAAAAAACTTAATCTCTCAAAAATTAGATGAATTACTTTAGAATTTATTATCTTTTCTGATATATTACTTTAGAATTTATATCTTTTCTCCTTTCTCGCTTTTTAGTTCAGACTACTTCCGGTGGGGCGTAGTTCAGACTACTTCCGGTGGGGGTGTACGAGCTTGCTAGAGCCCTAAGACTCAAATGTGAATTTGCTAGATGAAGATTGCAGACATAATTTTTTTTTTGTCTTTTTTAATTTCAAGAAATTCTTCTGGTTTAATATCTAAGTTTTTTTTATTATATCATGTTTGAGTTGTTAGTATTTAAGAAAGCAATATTTTTGTTTGCGATTTTGATATCTTGTTGTTTAACTGATGCTATAGAATGTTAGAATATAACATATATGTAGAGGAAATATTTAGTCGGGAGGAAATATTTGAGAAAATAATTGGCGGAATATATGGAAAATGATTTAGAAGATGTTAGTGATGAAAATTAAAGAAAACTTTATTTTCAAACTTTCTCTACTTATGCAAAATGGTACAACCATCCCATATTTATAGCCATCCTAACTTTCTACTTCATTCATTTTATATTCTAAATATCTAGATTTTTCTCTATAAAAATCTAGATATTCTCTTAAATAATATCTAATATAGAGAATTCCATATCTAGATAATTCTCCTAAAAAGGTCATGTTAAAATGCATATAGTATCCGATCAACAACTAAGGTCAACTCTACACCATTAGATCTTAAAATGAGTGGATGAGATTAAACTCAATAAATAGTAGATAAATGTGGTGTTCGGATTCCTAGATAAAATAATATCATGATACAATCTGGGATTGAGTTGTGAGATTATTTTAGTCATAGGGGTAGCTTTGACTAATTATCCCATGATTATCCATCTAAGATTGAATTGTGGGATTGAATCTCATGAACCAAACACACTATAAATTTAATCCGGGATACAATCTTGCAAACCGAACGCCTCCAAAATGTAAATAGTAAAATAGTCAATATGTTACTCCCTCCGTCCCGCTTTAGCAGTCCCGGTTGATCAATTTCGGGTGTCCCGCTTTAGGAGTCCCGGTTGAACTCGGTGCATAAAAATTGATGTCCACTACATCAATTTATTTATTACATCATTTAAAGTGGGACCCAACCTCCACTAAATCTTTTATTTATTACACACTTAAAAGTAAAAAAGTAAAAAAGTTGTTTAAAAGTGGGACCCAACCTCCACTACATCATTTATTTATTACACACTTTAATACCCCTTAAAACATGTGCCCGACTCAACCGGGACTGCTAAAGCGGGACGGAGGGAGTATAACATAATCATTTTCACAGTTTTTTTTATATCAGCATAGTATATTACAAATATCAACACAGTGACATGACAATCTCAACACAAGTGCTAGAAAATATCAATACAGTTTTTTGATATATTACGTTGAGATTGTTTGATGCATTTACTGATATAAAATCTGCTTATTAACATAGACGAAAATTGAAATAAAAATTATAAAATTTCATCATCCGATCATCGTCGGAACATATGCAATTGAATCTCCTTAGAATCCTTATGAAATTACCTTTAATTGGATATATTTTTTATGAATAAATAATTTAAATCGAGAGAGTTATATAAATTTAAAATTTTAAGATGATTTTGAATAGGGCGAAAGTGGTTTATTTTAACTACCATATATAAGAATTGACATTAATACCCTTTAAGTTTATTTAATAATTTTTTAAATTTAAAATATAATCTACGTGACATTATTTCAATCACTAGATCTTCTAATCTAATGGCTAAGAATTAGTCTTAATTTGAGAGTACTAATTAGTTAACAATTGATCTAGATATTCTAATAACTACTAACTAATATTTAAATATTTGTATGATATGTAGATATTTTCTTTACAAAAATTAAGTTTATTTATATTTATTCAAACATAGAAATGCCAAAAAAAGGGCTTTTTAGGTTTATCCTCTTGTTTGATAACATTGAAATAATTCTTGAGACCCAAAAATGTATTCACTCATTCCCCTCTTAACTTCTCGCAATTTGGTAGGAAACTAAACTGTCAGGGCAAGAAACCCATGTATGGGAGATTGTTAGGGTTTTGTATACTAGAAATCACCTTTCGAGTGATTGGATACTGTAAAACTCTAATGGTTATTTTCCAATAAATGCAACAGATTATTTTTGTCATAATGTTGTTATGTCTTACATTTAATGGTTGTTTATTGCATATTTAAATGTATGAGCAAACGTAACAAAGTCTAAGTCTTTGTTTTAGTAGACCGGTTGTGGGCGTCGTCCAATTTAAGGTACGTAACACGGTCAGTTCTAAACAAAGAAAAATATAAATTTCGCAACCTAGATAGGCCTAGACTACCTATCGCGAAAGGTTGCAATGTCAGTCCGATTATTTCTAAACCTTATTGAAATAAGATGATGTTGGTGTGGTATAGCATTGAATGGATCTAACAGCAAGACGAGTCTTTAAGCTATCTACTGAAAGACGAGGTCTTGATAATTAATTTCTTAATCAATGTACGTTAGCATTGAGCATACGATATTGAGTATCCACTACTTTGACTTACCAAAGGTGCGGGTTTTTCGTAACCCAACGATCCAGGTATATTGGGTAGTGGTGATCATTATCTAGAGGTGCTAGGATTGCTATTATGTTGAAACGTGCGCGAGGAGAGTCTCGTTTGATAACATCCACAAGAGGAGCTCGAAATGAGGTTTTATTATTCGGAACCTAGCTAGTTGGAGTTTGATTACTCTATGAATAATAAATAAGAGTTTCTTGCTAAGTCCACTCTTGGAATTCGAAATATGTTAATTAATTAAGTCTATAGCAGACATTAATTAATTAATGGATGTTTCTATCTTAAGCGCGGGAAATAAATCAAATGCAATTAAAGGAAACCCGGAATACTTGTAATTTCGGATTTGGAAGGCAGTGCAATATTACTTCTGTAGTGGCTGCTCGTAATATTCCAATATAAGCTTATATTAAATTGTGGGTTCAATTTAATTAGTAAAAAGCTAATTGGGTGAGGTCTGTTCCAAATTCTTCCTTAGATCCCTGACTGGGCCCGATATGTGACTTATATAAATAGGAGAATAAAGGAGACAGAAAAGACAATAATTATTTTGTTAAAATTTTCGTCCCCCCCTCTTAAGAGAGATTTCGAAAATTGTGCTCCCTCCGTGAGCAGTTTATGTCTTCCATTATTCGAGTCCTAGTACGTTGGTGAGATTTGCCCACACAAATATCAGCGTATAGTCCGGGACACCAGTCAGAAGATTCGAGGTCTTGTATTGAAGATCTTCACGTGGAGACGGAGCAAGCCATCAACGATTCTTGATTGAATCAATGAGGTAAATTGGCTAATTCCGCAGTAAGCATGTTTTAGGGATTTTATGTGCTAAAGCATGTTTTAATTCAAGTTATGAGCATGATACATGTGATAATTACGCGAATAGATTTTGTCTAAATAATCTGCTAAATAGATCAAATTCATGTGATCCGTTATGAACGCACGCTTCCGCTGCCAGCCCCTTGAGTCCCTTCACATCCATTACCCTAATCTCGTTCCCTTGTTTGGGCAAGTACAAGTTGTTGGAATTGTACTTTTTTCTAATTATTTCCGTTGTAATTTTTTTAAAATAAGTAATATAAGTTTTGCATTTAATTTAATATTTGATTTTGCTATTTATTACTATATGTGAAAATTTATAAAAAAAATTATAAATGAGTTTTAAAAAGGATAGTCCGACCATTAGTCCACACCACTGCAGGAGGAAGTGTCGGACTAAGAAAAGCTGATGTAGCGTACTATAGTCTGGCCACTAGTCCAAACCATTACTGATGCTCTTAGGAACTTATCAATACCTAACGTGCAAAGAGAAAAAAAATTGGAACGTTCTTTTTATTGAATAGTTATTAAATATATTAATTACATAAGTTTGACTTTATCCGTCCCACAATATGAGTCACTCTTATTGTGGGCATAGATTTTAAGAAAGGTAAAGAATAGTGAGTTGAAAAAATTAGTGGAATATGAGACCCACTTTTTAAAATTGTTTTATAATAAAATGTGAGTGAAGTGAGTTAGTGGAATATGAGACCTACTTATCATTTATGGTAAAAATGAAGTGTGCCTCTTGTGAGACGGACCAAAAATGGAAAAGTGGGACTCTTATTGTGGGACGGATGGAGTATTTATTACTATTGTTTTTATTTGTGTGGTTAGTCACATTATGATCATTTAACATCACTCTGTTTGATAAGATGAATATGGAGAGCCTTTGGATACTCCCTAGGTGCTCAAGGGTTCGTTCACATTGAGAAACGAGCCTTTGACGAGTCGCAAGTTAAAAATATTAAGAAAAAGATAAGTGATCAGGTTGGGGTCTTTGAAGGCTCGGTGCGACTCTGCCCGGATTAGTTAGGACGCGGGACTGGTGGCTCGTAAAAGCTGAAGTGCGGGTCTACAATCCCCAAGAGTCGGGTTAGCTTGATTCGATCTGGTGCACAAAATATCATGGCCCAAAATAGCTTGATTTGAATAAATGTGCAGTCTCCAAAATTGCTGCTAAAATTTGAAATCAGATGGCTACTTTAGGGGCTCTCCGTAGCTCTCTCGGTTCGAGTCACCGATTGGGGCTGATGGCTCGTTGTTCACAAAATTCATGGCTACAAGTAGGTGGGGTCGGGGGCTTGAGCTCATGCCCGAGTTGGCTGGAAAAGTGGCCCGAACATAGAGGGTCGCACAGTTTTTGATGACTCGGTCTACATTATTAATCGAATACTTTAGTACATGTGACTCATATACTATATGTTATTATCCATATTGGTGACTACATTTAATTTAAAATAC
Source organism: Salvia splendens (assembly GCF_004379255.2). Taxonomy (NCBI): domain Eukaryota; kingdom Viridiplantae; phylum Streptophyta; class Magnoliopsida; order Lamiales; family Lamiaceae; genus Salvia; species Salvia splendens. The sequence continues at coordinate 40,878,083 of NC_056036.1, read as the reverse complement.
ATTTCACATGTTTTTCTATTATTGTTTTGATAAAAAAAAGTGAGCTTTCATATATGCTTTGCTGCTCTATAATTCATTCCTCAATCATCAAATTTTGATTTTGAGTAAACGAATATGTAAACATGAAATTGGTCAACTGAAGTCAAGACCAAATTTTCAACAACAACAAAAATATTACTACAATATTTTAATCAATCATAAGATCTTGGACATATTTTTCCAGGGATATTTTGTTGTCATATTTTTTCAATACATAACATATAAAACTAAATGAATGAATACCTAGTGATCTCAAATTCCTCGAGTTGAACAAATTCATAGGAGGGGAAGTAAAAATAGCATCTTTAAAGATTAAGAAGACCTCTTTCTATAATTAGATCCATTCATGCAAAAGATCATACATATTGAAACACACATTCTTGCTGATTGCTATGAAGTTAGGCTAATTTCAGCATTCTTGCTATGAACTAAACTGAGAACTATTATGAAAAATTATAAAAAAATTATTGCAAGACCTCATTTATTGTGAGAGGGGTTGGAAGCGGTCGGAGGCCGTTTCCTGAGGCCATTTTGCACTGCTTTCTCTGGCTGCACCGTGCATCCGCCCGATCTGGTTTTGCTAACAGAGAGTGAATTTGCAGAAAGTAGAAGCTTTCTCGACTGCGGATTTGCATAGGCTACATGTAGATCAGATGTAGAGTATAAATGCAAAAGGATCAAGAATAGAAAGAAATATGTTCTTGTGTGATTGTTTCTCATCTCTTTGATCTAAATAATATTGGAATGGGCAGTTTATAATTACAGTGTCAGCAAATTGCCCATTTCCTGTGCTTTAGACAGAAACATGTGTTGCTTATAAAAGTATAAAGGCTACTAGATTGACTCAAATAATACTATATGAATTTTGAATATTACAATGCCTAATGTTTATTTACAGGTCATATGGCTGATTGTGACATGACCTGTCCCATTTTACCCTATCCCACTTGCATATATTGATTAGTAAAATTCTAAGACAAAATTCTTCATATCATAATGGGTAGGAAGTATCACATGACATGTGATGCTAATTTGGGTATAATTAATCTCTAAAAAGATTAAAGAACATGAGTCATGTGGCTGCTAACATCCCATCACATTACCTTTTTTTTCCTAACTTCCTATTTTCTTTCTATTTCCCTCCTTTTTCAACTAGTGTGACTAAATACACCTTATTTGGGTCCAACAATAGTTTCAGAAAGAATATGAATTTTACTTCATAAAAGGTTATTAATTATGAGTCTAGAGTAAATGTGGGTGGATGTTGTAGACACAGCAGGGTATCTTTGATCTTGTGTATTTTTCTATCGCACATCAATTTCTCATGAGAATGCACACATTTGAAGTGGAGAAACCCTAATTTACTCCACTCATATGTTAACAATCATTTTATTAAAATTCGTGTTGTCGATGATGTGGTATTTTTTGTGGACCGAGGAAGCATGTTATATTCATATGTAAATTTGCTTGACGAATATAAATTTGCTAGAGATGTATCGAAACAATCAACACGTGTTAAATGTCGAGATTCGGGCGCTCAAGACATTAATTATTGTAAGCTCTCGAAACATCGTACAGAATGTCTAAATAAGCTTAGCGACACACCCTCTTAAATATCTAGCTGAAAACAGTATGAAATTTCTTACAAGTAACTCGCATTACAAAAATACAATACCATTTGTATGATATGACACCCCATCTGCACTTGTAAATGCTCAGTATGTACAACATTGTATCTCTATTTCTGATCTCCTTCTGTGTAGTTGTACTGATCAAGAAGAACAAGAAAGCATGCACACGCCAGGACGATACGCCCAGGCAGGAGGCAACCGAGCATATTTTTCCATCCCGGGTTGCTCATCATACGGCCTTGACATGACCTTCAGTACCCGTCGTACCTCTTCAAAATCACCTTGTTCTGCTGCATCGATGGCGCTTTGGCATAAATAGTTTCTGAGAATGTATCTGGGATTTACCGAGTCCATTGATTTTTTCCTCTCTTCGTCAGAAATTCCACTAGCAGAAAGCTAAGCAGACACCAAAAAAAAGAAGAATTAATACATAATTAAATGGAGAACTGGTTCCTTTTTTAGATAGTTACAATTCACATTGCTACAAACGGGGTATGTACATTGCATCTTGATCGACGACAGTTTATCAAGATATTGCATACATAATGAGCTTAGACTCTGGCTGCATGCTCAACAAACACTCCCATAAAAAAACTAAGAAAATCAAACTTGTTCAGCTACATCATTCTTTTGAGGCTCTCTACCTTCATTTTGATGCTAACGATTTCGCAACATAGCTAAGTTTGGAGAACAACTCTATCCCCCCACCCCACCCCACCCCACCCAAAAAAAAAGTTGCATGGTCACCCAACCATTCTTTACCTTGAACTTAGCTCTGACACGGTGACACCTATGCTTTGGTGTTAGGCTTCATACAAGCCACATATAAACTAAGTTCACAAATATCACATGTGACATGCCTATGGAAATGAGTACTACTTTTCAGTAGGGATAGCTATGGCAGAAGGAACACGAAAATTATTCATTAAATTAAGTCCACGAAAATAATGCAAAAACTGGATGCAAACCACATTTCATGCACATCACACTTCTCTTATCATCCTCTTCTGAATATATTGTCTTGTGCATATCTATATCCAGTATAACAAAAGAGAGGAAAAAAGAAAACCCTAAATACTTATGGCATACCTCTTGTATATAGGACTTCACCCAGCTAGTCCATGCATCTTTGCGCTCTTTGCCAATGTCCAACAGAACAGCTTTAAGAGTAACCAATAGTTCGTCGTCTTGAATAGTAAGATCAGCTTTTACATTAGAAAGCAACCGAAAGAAGTTTGTGTAGTCAACCTTATCAACAGCCATGTTTTTAAGAAGATCACTGATCAACTGCTTATTGTACTTAGATAGACCAAGCTTTTTGGTCATTATGGCTTGATACTCATCCATAAACTTCGTTCCATACCTAGAATTTTTTTTAAATAAGGTCATGAAAATCTCGCTGAAAAGTACAAAGGGGAAGGAGGAGCATTAATATTACCTTTCCATAGCATAGTTTGACTCCTTCTCATTTATTAACTGGGCGGCAGATAGAGTTGTGGCAAATTGCGCAATATTCCATAGACCAATATCAGGTTGATTTGCGAAGCAGTACCTTCTTCCGGGAAGATCAGTAGTGTTTGGGGTGTAACTAGGGTCAAATGCATCCAAGAAACCAAAAGGACCATAATCAATGGTTAGTCCCAATGCACTCATGTTGTCCGTGTTTAACACTCCATGGGTAAAGCCAACGCCCTGCCATTTTGCAATTAAAGAAGCAGTGCGCTCTGCAACTTCCACGGCCCAAGCTGATATTCATTCATTGCAATATAATAAAATAAGACATGGAACGGTGAAAGGAGATAGATGATAAGCTTTCAGCCAATAACAAAATCAAATAGCAGAAACTACAAATAGGATCTATTTAGATTTAACCATATAAGTTAACACACTGGACAGATAAAATGGATAACAGAGGAAAATTGACTCATTCAACTCCACACATCATCTATCTTCATCTTCTTTCCATAAAAAGAGATCATTGTTCATTTGAAACCAAAGTAACTACGGAAACAGAGTGATAAATTCATTAGCAAGTGCCCTCCATACTTAAAAGAGTCTTTAGAACATAAATTAATAAATGAGAGATAGTAATTTTGGCGATGAAAAGGACCGACTTGACCACAGTACATATCATTGCCCATCAACAACAACCATGTGCACCATTCACTAGCTTGATGATCCACAAACACCATAAAACCCTGATTTTGGAGAAATAGGAAAAAGCAATGTGCTTATGTAATTCATATTAATCCCAGTAGCATGGTCACATTCTTAGGTTTATAGGCAGTGAGCACTCATGTGTGGGGAATATATACTGATATAACCACAATGATTAGGTGTGGCCAGTAAAAAAGATTAACGCTACACTACCCCATTAAAGTATCAGCTCCAAAATATCTCCATAAAGTTGTTCTTCAGGTCTAATGAGATCCATGAACTATGGCTATAAGTTTATATACACCTGTTATGTAAAAGTGTATAGGTGAAGACCTTACAGGGATGACTAGAACAATATTGGATGAATACCAAGCGCACAGAGTATGAATAGCAAATCCTCAAATTTAAAACATAGTAACATACCAGCATATTTGTTAGAAGTTAAATCAACCACTGAATCATCTCCTTCACCAGTACTGAAAGATAAACTGTCACTTTTACTGAGATTCTCTAAATGGGGGAAGTGATGCCTAATGGTATAGTCAGCCAAAGTGCGAACAAGGCCAAGATCCTCCTTTCCTCTTGAAGCATGGATTTGGTATGAACCAAAACGAAGAAAGGATGGAGCAACTCGGCAAACAACTGCACCAGGTTCATCTTTTGGGTTGCCACTGCAACCAAATGAACCAATGGTTGTCAACTGTGCAATTTGTAGCTAACCAGATAAATAAGTAATTGAAAGTGAAAGAACAAAGATAAAACTGGAAATCTTTTGAACGATGACATGGATCATGCATGGATAATTAGGAAAATCCATGAAATTTATAGGCCTAGATGTAATGATTCTCTTATTTGACTGAAAGAAGATACATCACCAGTTGAGTATGTTTAGCACATATTAAAGAGACGTACTCATAAAACATGTCGCGGGTAACATATTTTCCAGTAGTCACTAGGCATAGTGCACGCGTTGTTGGGATTCCTAGAAAGTGCATTGCCTCACTGCAGAGAAACTCTCGGATACTACTGCGTAGAACTGCAAGGCCATCAGCAAATCGACTGTATGGTGTCTTCCCAGCACCCTTAAGCTGCAATTCCCACCTGTGACCACTAGAATTAACAAGTTCTCCCAGCGTAATTGCCCTACCATCACCCAACTGGCCAGCCCACATGCCAAACTGATGTCCTCCATAGCACTGAGCATAAGACATCCTATACAAAAGTGACGGATAAAGAGAAATTAGAGGCAGGGTGAGAAACTAAAAATTTGGGGGGTTATAATGAAAAGAAAAGGGAGAATCATGGAAACTCACCCTCCAGATAAAGGCGATGCCCCAGAAAATATTTGAGGAAAATCAGGCCTTTCAAATCTGAGAGTTAAACAAATTTAGCCATAAAATACCAACTATCTACTGTGAATATGCATAAATTTTTACCGGATGCGAAGAAATAACCAATGAAGCCAGGCATCACTGCATAAAATTAAACTTACTCTCTTGCATCCAAATCAAGTAACTCTGCAACTGAATCAGACCATGCAACAAGCTGAGGATTATCCACCTCAGCAGATGGTGATACTTTTGTGTAACAAGAATGCAAAACCTGAAAATATCAGATAACGGGCATGTTGCGGCGTAAGATAAAGCATCCAGTAATTGCTAGCAAGCTGAATGGATATGCAAAGCACTTTAATCCCAATGACATTAGCTGACAAAGGATTTCTTAATGATCTAATAGCATGAGACAATGTCCCATGGACCAAATACTAGGTTATATCTCACTGCAAGACATGGTAAATGGTTCTCACATATCATCTCCAAATCATGCTGATATCCAAGTCCAACCAATGTCGTGTCTAAACTTCAGTCACCGAATTAAACTTATCAACCAAATTCCGATAGAATAAGTTAAACCTTCAAATGAATTAAAATTTAATTAAAAAAACATATTTTTCCATAAAACAGCCCCGCCCTGAATCCCCGATCAATTGAAAAGTTCAGAAATCAAAAACAAAAAATATTTTTTCTGATAGAGAGTTTTGCTAAGCTATATATCCAGATTCACTTAGCTCAGCTTGCCTATTAAATCCAATTTAATAAACTACTTTGACTTCCCCCGTTAATCAACTGCAAAGATAAGAAATGTACGAGCTCCTAATCCAAGCAAACCACACCACGAATTTCAAATTTACCGAAAATAATCCAAAAGATAACAAATTCAGAGCAATATAATGCCAATAAATCGAAAGAAATCAAACCTCTCGCGGAATCGAATCGGTCCTGGGATCTCCGGGCAGTTCACGAACAAATGAGTGGTCCCACTTGAGTTCCTCCAGCTTCAAATTAACCCTATTTGGAGTGATATTATCGGAATTCGCAGCATTTCTAACGCCGTCGACAACATGGTTGTCTTCTTCCAATCTTTGATTTTTCAAATCTTCCGAAATAGAATCGACGGAGGCAGGGGGAGAAGTTCCGTCCATTGAGGCGGCGGAGGAGAAGCGGAGCTTCCGATAATTGAAAGGGCGGAGGCGGAATGTCGATGTGAGAGAGGGGCGGAGGGAGAAGGCGGTAGTGGCGGTGAGAGAAGAGGTGTGAGAGAGTGATGCCGAAATGTGGGAAAGCATATTTTTTTTCCTCTGAATTTAATCTAATTTACTTTGACTTACTAATTTCGATTTCTCTTTTCTATAGTACTTCTGCCGTGTATATACATCCACGTAAAATCATCCAAATATATATAGATACTCCCTCCGTTCCGAACTATCCGCACATTTCCTTTTCGGCACGGAGATTAAGAAATGAGTGGATAGCAAAGTCAACAATTGCGGCTGTAGGTGATAATTTTTACTAAAAATGGAAAGAGTGCAAATAACTTAGGACGCCCAGAAAGGAAATAAGTGCAAGTAGTCCGGGACGGGAGGGAATATTATTTATGTATTATTGTGTATGTAACCCTTGAAAATTGATCAAAATGATGAAAATTGATCAAAATGATATCATATTATAAGCAGTGGAACAACGTCATGTAATATTGAATAAAATAATTTAATTTGATGTACTCTCTCCCAGTTCGTTCTCGTTTTTCGCTTAGAGCCGTTTGATTTACTCGATAAGGTCATTTAATGGCGGCTAAAGAGATATTTCTTCTATTTGGCTTGTAGCTTACCATATTTGTGCGGCCCGTTGAACCATCAACGTCCCACGCATTAAATGTTGTAAGAGCAACCGCAATGGGCGGACGATGGCACGACTGATGGCGCGCATCGTCCGCGCCATCCATCGTCCGCACCCATTGCGGGTGCATGCCATAGGGCGCGGACGATAGTCGCGCCCTATACTTCGGTCGCGGAGGATAGCGCGGACGATGGTCATCGTCCGCGCCATCGTCCGCCCCATTGCGGCTGTCGCGGACGATGGCCGCGGATGATGGTCATCGTCCGCCCCATTGTGGAGGTCGCGGACGATGGCAAGCGGTATTATTTTTTTTTAAATTCGTATGGATTTTGTAAATATTAAAAAAATGATGACGTGTCGCGCCATAGGGCGCCCCACTACAGGTAGGGAGGTAGGAGGATAAAACTGCTGACGTGGCGCGCCTTAGGGCGCCCCATTGCTAATGCCCTAATTCGCGGTTTTCATGTCGACAAAAACTAATATGATACATATATGCTCCATGAACAAAGATCGAGTTAGACAAATAAAATTATTCTTAAACCCTCCTCTATTGAAACCGTGAGAGGGTATTTTCCCTTTTCAATTAGAGACTCCATATTTTGGAGACAACCGACGACGAAGTCAAATGTTTGTTACATATAGGGCAGTTTGAGAAAAGCAAGCATGTTCTAATGAGATGATTGGTTCTCTTTTCTATTTTATTCCTTTCTAATATAAATCATAATTCAACAAAAAAAATTATTTAATTTAGCATAATATGAAATCGTTTTGCTATCTAAAATGTAACGTTGTTTTTAATCTATCGTCAAATTAAAATATATCCAGTTATAATATTAGAACAAAAATATGTAATTTCAATAGTTTATGTGTAGATTTTAAAATTGGTATACAAAATAATATGATTATTGAAAATTTAGGAATTTTCTAACAAATATCCAAAGTAAGATATGATATAGTACCCTAGTATTAGAAATACTTTACTAATTAAAACATGATTCATTTTTCCATCCGAAAGAAAAACAACAACCGTCTTGTAGTTTTATCATCTCTCTAATTAGAAATCGGATCTTCTGTTGTGGATTAAACCCAGCTCCCAACAAAAAGAATTAAAAAAACATATCTGCGTTTTATTTGTTGGAAGTTGCGTTTAGTCCACGATTCCCATTAACTAACACCATAATTAACTAATAAGGCATTTCCGAATAATCAATGATAAACATATTACAAAAATAAATTGCTCTACGTGATGGGAAAACTTTATTACTTTAGTTAATTAAGCTGTGTGGAAATCAGTTTCTTTTAATTTATTCATAAAATTCTTCCTAAGTTTGAAAATTGTTTTTTTTTGTGAGGATATCCAACTATTGTGGGTTCACCAATGGGGACCGAATCACCGAATAATATAAATAATTAACGAGCTTATAAAAATATGTAGAACAAAACTAAAATAGTATAATAATGTTATTTATATTCCATAGAAAAATTCACATAATCAACCGACGATCATAAAACGCATAAAATATATCATACTACTACTAAATAAGTATGGAAAATGCACAAATTTTCGAAATACTTAATAGTATGATTTTATTATAACGTGTTCAAAATATTGAAAAGTAGGATAATAAAATATAAACAATAATTATAACTCACGACGAATAATCGTAATTATTTAGAAAATTGAAATTTTTAAAATTACTACATCACAATTAACTCAAGTTCAAAATATTTGACCTCAAACATTAATTATGTACTACTAAGTACTAACTAACTACTCTATCATTTGGCCGGCCAACCCATGCATATAGTCCAACACAGCAAATATTTTATTGTAAAATGATTGCATTTTTATTCAGAATTAATTACATAGTTCATGCTATAAAATATTTTATTTTTATTTCAAATTAGTAAATATTTGAAGTTTACATATATTAATATTTAAAGTTTACATAGATTATACCGAAGTTTTATTCACATTCCAATTTAATGCATTCCGCAATATATGTGTTAGGACCTCGTTAACTCTTTAATTACGGGACGTGCAATATATGAAATAATGATGATTTTTTTTTGTAACTATGATATAACTTTTTATACTAAAATGAAATAATGATGAAACTTTTTATACTCCACATAAACAAAAAGTTATCAGCTTCGAAACATAAATAACAGAGTGTAATACAATGAAACAAATTTTTGTATATGATTTGTGTATACTTTAAAGTTTTTGTATCAGTATGAACAAATGTGAAAGATTCTGTATAAGTTGTGCAATTACATTTTTTTTACTTTTACCAGGTACATAATGGGTCAATGGGCCTAATTAAATAACTTATGGGCCTCACATATTGTTAGAATTTCTAATCTTTAATTATAGCTTGAATACAATATATTGTTAGGAAAAAATTTAGTAGTATATAAGTAAGATGTTTGTTTGTTTGCTTCATCCGTCTACAAAATACTATAATCAATTTAGGCTTCAAACAGTTTTGAATGAATAATGTTTTGAGTGGAAATTTAGGTCCATTATATTTTACAGTTAAATGGAGTTGTAAGTTCATGTTGAGTTTTTTTTAAATAATGAATTGCGAGGCTTGAGTTATAAATTTATAATGTAATATCACTTTCCAAAATGAGTGCGAATTAGAAATGTTGAAGTTTTAACTGAGATTTAAATATCACTTTTTTTCTAGTATTTTTTTCTAATTTAAAGAGGATAAATAACTTTTTCACAAATCTCCATGATGACTTGAAACCTGGCCTTATTGGGTGGAGGAGAAGCATTTTACCAATTGAGTTGCGCTTTTTTTTTATAATATTTCTCTTGCTTAGACTTTTCAGACAGTTTCGGTTGGGAGGAGAAAGTTCCAACTTGCTTTTCGGCTTATCAAAGGTTTAATTTTCGTCACGTTCATCTCTATCCTGGTTATATTGATCGTCATCCCTCGCATGACACCAAGAGACATTGTAGTCTGCATACTTGCCTTCCTGCCTACTGGTTGGGGTTTACTTCTGGTTAGTTATGAACTTACTTCTATTTTAATAGTTTTGTTGCAAAGAACTCTGTTTTTTAATTCAAATGTGTTGGTTTATAATCTAAACATGTCAACTCTCACTTAACAGATCGCACAAGCATGCAAGCCAGTTGTTCAAAGAGCCGGATTTTGGGGTTCGGTCCGAACACTTGCATGTGGTTATGAGATCTTCATGGGACTGCTGCTACTGTTTACACCAGTAGCATTTCTTGCATGGCTCCCATTCGTGTCTGAGTTTCAAACTCGGATGTTGTTCAACCAAGCGTTCAGTAGAGGTTTTCAAATTTCTCATATTCTTGGCGGGCATCGAAAAGACAGATCTTCACGGAACAAGGAATAGTTGTAGTATCATATCAGCGGGGACGGATGTCTTACTATTTAACTGTTTTTGTCAGCATCGTTGTTGTTGTTGTTGTAACGTTGCTAACCTCCTAGGATGTCTTAGTGATTAAATTACTTAAATTATGCAGCAATGCAGAACCATTTCTCTTAGTTTTAATTTAGTTCTTATTATTAAGAATTTGTTGCTGCTCCCCAATGACAAGGGTTCATGGTTTGATGAATTTTTAAACCAAGTAAAACTAAATCGTAAAATATGGTTTGATTTGTGAAACTAAATTGTAAAACGCATTAAAATCAAATTTAAGTTGTATTAATACGTTTAGGTGCAGGTGATATTATTCCTTTTGAACTGTGATTGAAGATTTTGACTAGTTTAATGAAACTTTATTATACTATTGTTCACTTTTGTTCTTACACACACTCGGGTGTGTATTGTCAAATGATTGTATTCAAAAGTTAAAGCACAGATTCAAGAACTATACATTGCATATAATAACACAACATGAATCAGCCTCGAGTCAATTATTATTTACAATAACAAGCACATCAATTATTTATACCAGCTTTTGAAAGAGTCTTTTATACTTCCACAAGAATTCATACCACTATACTAGTTAGTGCCTTAGTCGATATTAATATGGAAAACATCACTCCTTTGGTAACGGTAAATCAAAAGACAGTCTCTTTATCGAGCAAACTTTCACAGTAAAACATTTTGACTTAATTTATTCCATGTAGCTAAATGGCTGTCTTGGATATACTACAAGGGATAAAAGCCAAATATAGCCAAGGAATAGTCATAACTAATTCACATAGAAAACATTGAACCTGTGATATATCCATTGGAAGCAAAACATTCCGCGAGTAGCAAGGTCGAATGATAAGGCAACAAAAGCTATTATATGTAATTCAATGCAGTCCTCAACATCGTTGCATGCTCCTGAAATAATGGACTTAGCCAGGGTGGAGATTTGTTTACTAAAATTATCAAAAACAGGTGCATGCTCCTTTGCTCATTACCTGGATATAGCTTCAAGGAATTCAAAACAAACCAAAGGTCGCGTTGTTTACACTAATGAAGGACTATGTACAATTCCTAGATCACTATTTTATCCAAATCGCCCTGCCAGCAGTAAAATTTTGTCTGTGATTGTTCCTAGAACAAGCTATTTGTGCTTACACTATGTACAGACAAGATCTGCATATATTAACTAACGAAGCCCAATTCGATATAAATGAAAAAACAAATCAGACAAGAGATTTACCCCAGCGGTTCCAGAGCATCATGCAAGTGCAACAGCTACATCTATATGAGATCTTATTAGCAGATGCACTCAATTGCGAAATTGGCACAATCACAAGTAAGAAATGACATTGCTTGCCCTGAGTTACTATAGATAAGGCAACAGTTTTGCAGCAGAACAAAAGGATGATAATAAAACCGCGGCCTGGAACAATATCACTTGTAAAGCATAAAACAGTTAAAACAAAACTTGAATGATTAGCATTATGGCAATGAAATGCCTACCTCATCTTTCTCCTGAAATTATATTGGTGATAGGAGATGGTATAGTCTCAAAAGAGCTGTGAGAACAGAAAACAATCACTCATAATGATAACAAACTTAGACTCTCGAATCACATACGTTAAACATGGTGGTATATGAAAGCATCTACCTCTTCATAATCCAGATATATTTCTACACAATTCTCTAATATGGACGGCCTGGACTCCTGGATGACCTCCTGCGACCATGTTTGGCAGGAGAGCGAGATCTGCTCCTTTCATGTTCTCGATATCTATCCCTACTCCCTTCTCTTCCATTACTTGAGCTAATGTTCTTCCTATCTGACCCTCTTCCCACCTCTCTGCTTCCTCTACCATTCCTTCCATTATATCTATCACGTTCACGATATCGGTCCCTCTCCCTGTCATAATCCCGGTGACGAGGCCTGTCCCTATCAGATGAGCCACTTCTTCTGCGTTTGCCCTCATGTTCTTTATCCTGCAGCTTCCTTCGTTCTTCCGCTTCTCTCTCCCTAGCCAGTCTTTCTTCTTCTTTTGCCTTCTCCTTGGCTTCCTAGAAATAACAAGAAAATCAAAGGGTATTTAATAGTAAACAACAGGTGCAGAACATCATCACCAAGTGTAAGGGTATTTAATAGTAAAACAACAGGTGCAGAACATCATCACCAAGTGTAACTTTTTAGAGAATACTCTCCAGATGTAAAGTATGACTTGCAATATATTACCTTATACTCAGCCAGAAAGTCCCGAACCATGCCATAGCCTACGTGTTGCTTTCCAGTAACATGTGACTGAGTTCTCTCCGTAGCATCATTTGCGACTAGAAAAGAACCACATATTTCACATAGTGCCATTTTTTTCTCTTGTGCAGCCATCAATAATTTATCCTGTGGTTGCTGAGTTAAGGCAATCTTCTCGATATGCAGCAATTCCACCTTCAAATCATGGTGATCAATGTCAATCACACATATTCTTAGACAGGAATACTTATGAAATAAATTAAAAACGTAAAAAAAAAGAGACATCGTGAACAAACTAAAAAACCTTTCTCATAAGTGCCTCAGCTTCATCCACCTTCCCTTCTTCACCAAGAGACTCAACTTGTTCCAGTAGGTTCTTTATCTTCTCTTCCAGAACAGACAACTGCTCCGCCTTTTCAGCAGAAATTGGTGGAGGAGGCTGGACTTCAACGTCTTGTGCAAGGCGTTCACGGCCACGCCTCACTCTCCGGTCTAAATCAGAAACCTGAGACATGACAAAAGGTGTTGGGGGAGGCTCAGATTAAGCAATCACAATAATTCAGATATTGAACTGCATAGTAATGATGAAAACTTGCCAGCCTTTCACAGTATTGAGCGAGATCAGCTTCAAACTTCGGAACAAATGGATCATGTCTAGGAGACATCTCAAAGCTACATGGAAAAAGAAAAGCATAGTGATGTCAGCTATATGCCCTTAGTTGGGAATTTATTTCTCCTCCTCATTGTCCTTGCTGTAATTTCTACCACCCTTTTCTATTTAGACCATTTGTAACAAACCTCACTACCCTATCACTCAAGCAGTCATGCATAATGGTCACCATGACAGCGATTCCAGTTACTGTGCTCAATTACTTTCGGTGACTACATGACAAAATGTTGTTAAAATCTCTAGTCTACAACCATAGTTACAAAACAAAAGGGAACTTAAACAATAAATGCAAAGCTTCTTGATCACTGTCATTTTGTAGTGCAATTATTTAGAAAAGAAATGTTTGATGCTTAAAAAGGGTTAGTTGGCTTCACTTCAGGCAATTTTAGAAGGAAACTGATACAAATGAAATGAATGTGAGACTAGATCCATTGAAGTACATAAAAGTAACCACAAAAATAGACAGCAAGTCTAGAGAGCACAAAATATAGTATGCATACAGCCTAGGTCTAAAACCAATCAAAAAAGTATTCAAGCTCAGTGAAGACCTAATACCTTTCCTTTAACTTTGGGTCATGAATTTTCTGGCAAGCCCCTGATGCAAAAAAACAGAATATACACAATCCGTAAGGAATATTACAAGTGCCCAATAACACAGTTTTTATAGTGTAGAACACCACTAGCACCGATCATTGAGTCTAGCCTAAAGGAATATCAAGTTAAGAAACAATATCATACAAGAAAGCTTCAGGAAGAAAAGAATATAATACCTAAGTCGCTCCGAGTGTTGACAAACAAATCATGAGGACAGAACCGGACCATATAGCAACCACACACTTCCTTATCGTCCCACTTGATTTCCCGGTGCCCTTTTCTCTCTTCTTCAGTCAAATTACGTGCTACAGAAACCATAACAACAATTAGCACCAAGAAGCATGCTTTCAGTAATAGCCAGACCAACGAGATATTAAATAAATCAATTAATTAAAAACAGCAACAACGAAGAATCAGTGTGTCATTTTTCTAAGAAACAACGACATTCAAAAAGCTCAGCTGCCTACACTGAAAACGTAAATGCGGAGGCTTTGACCGAACTCTGATAACCATAAGCCCCAAAACCTTTCAATTCTAAATTTAGAGCTCGCACTCAAATTGCAATCTGGTTGGCGCAATCTGATAACCATAAGCCCCAAAACCTTTCAATCTGATAACCGAGTCACAAGCTCAAATTGCAAAAATAAGCTTAACAAAGCTAAATTCGATAGACAATTCGAACGAACACGAAAACCCAAAAAAATATTAAAATTTAGGGCTTTAGAGCCAACAGCTAACCTGAGCCCATGAGTTCATCAAGCAAAGCCCTCTGAGCATCCATCTTTCAAAAATTGGATGCGCTCAAACGGAAAGTGATGGTCAATACCAATTCGAAGTTTTTTTATAATTGCGATGAGAAACCCTAGGGCTTGGTGAGGGAGATTTATGAGGTTGTACGTGACAAATGAATTTGTGGTAAGCTGGAAATTAGGGTTTTCTTTAAATTAATCTAATGGAATTGGTGAATATCTATCTTAATTATAGTACAATATTTATTATTCGGAATACCTAAATTTGTATTATAAAAATATTTTATTTCAAAGTTATTAGTTTTCATTATAACAAAATCATCAACTTTTAGTAATTAATTGATTGCATATATCTAGTGGCGGAGCTAAATGTTTTTATGTCCAGAGTTCAAGTAGATATTTACAATGATGTAACATCAGCATTGGCGCAGAATTCTCCGCGGAATTCCCAAAAACATCTCATGCTACGTCATACGGACTTTTCACTGCACTGCCACGTCATAAGGACTTCTCACTGCACAGTGGCAGACATCCCCAAGGACTTCCCGAAGGACTTCCCACAATTAAAAAAACCACAAATTCACAAATTAAACAATTTCCGGAATTGAACAATTTACGGAAATAAAATTTCGACACAAATAGGAAAAAATATTCCATTAAATAAAAAAAAATACATTTCACCAAATTAAAAAAAAAAACATTTCAATAATTAAAAACTACATCAACGACGACCCCTCCGCTGCCATACTTCTTCAATAATATCATTCTGGAGCCGAACATTGGCTTGTCTTTGGCACATGTCGGCAAATGCACGGACTCGATCGACATTGTCATGGGATATCCCCATGCGTACATTGCTAGTGGCTTGGACCCACAGCACCTGCATCATCATTGGTTCATTTTGTCAGTGCTGGACCTTCATCTTCGACAATCATGTTGTGCATGATAATACATGCGTACATGATGTCGGCGATGCTGTCAACATACCACAGCCGTGTTGGACCCTTCACTGCCGCCCATCGAACTTGGAGCACACCAAATGCCCGTTCCACATCTTTGCGCGCTGCCTCCTGGCGACCCATAAAATATATCTTATTTTCATCTGTTGGGCATCTGATCTTCTTCACAAAGACGGGCCACATAGGGTATATCACATCCGCCAAATAATAACTCATATTGTGCTGGTTGCCATTGGCGACGAAGTTGATGGTCGGACCAACGCCCATGCACTGCTCGTTGAAAAGGGGCGACGACTGGAGGACGTTGATGTCGTTGTTAGACCCGGCTACTCCAAAATAGGCATGTCAAATCCACAGCCGGTAGTCAGCTACCGCTTCAAGGATCATCGTGGGATTCTTGGCCTTGAAACCAATAGTGTACATCCCTTTCCAGGCAGCGGGGCAGTACTTCCATTTTCAGTGCATACAATCTATGTTGCCTAACATCCCCGGAAACCCGTGCTGATTCTCGTGCATATCCAGCAGAGCCTGACAATCTTCGGGGGTAGGCCTCAGAAGATACCTATCCCCGAATATCTCCCTAACGCACTGACAAAAATACTTCAGGCAATAGCGGGCAGTCATCTCTCCGATATGGAGGTACTCGTCGAACATGGCGGTCGCGCCTCCGTATGCCAACTGCTTGATTGCGACAGTGCACTTCTGAATCGGCGTGTGGCCGGGTTTACCAGCCGCATCCTCCGGCACCCTGAAATACCCGTATCGACGCTCCAAACACCCACGATACGCAGAAAGAGCGGACGATGCATCCTAAACCGTCGCCGGAACAGGTTCTCCCCAAACCGTGGCTCCGGCGCAAAGTAATCCTCATACAACCGAGCGTGGGCAGCGAGGTGGTCCCGGGGTATTATAGCTCGACGATGAATGGGTCGAGGTACCGCCGGCGCCAAGGCCGCTTGTTCCTCCCTCTCCGCTGATTCCCGCACACGTGCATGAATCAGACGCATCATGTGTTCATAATGCCCACCACTACCACTACCAGCCATTCCGGATATATAAAAGAAATTTAGAGAGAGAAACTTGTTAAAACAAGTGGTGCGAATGAAATGCAGTTCAACGAGCCGTATATATAGAAATTAAAAAAAAATAATGCAATAAACGGGAATTCCGCGCGGACGTCTGTGGGAGTCAACTCAATGGCGGACGTCCGCACGCCCGTCGCGACGGAATTCCGCGTAACGCCGCGGAACTGCGGTGCCCTCGACGGAATTTCGTATTCGTGCACACACATGCACAATGACGGACGTCCCCCCCGGAATTCCGACATGCCAGTCGAAATTCCGCCGGGACGGGCGCCATTGGTGATGCTCTAAGCGTAGGGATAAACACTCGTTTTTGAATCTATCAGCTAACTCTAAATAAATGCACACATAAATAAGTATTATTTCAATTTAAATGTAACTGTACATTTTTATTTTATACTAGTAGTTATATTTTTAATGTAGTAGTAATAAATATAAATTGGTGAGTATAATTTTCAAATAATGGAGTACATTTGAGAAAAATTATTTGACTAACTTTTAAAAGTAAAAAATTTCAATGAAATTGTAAATTAAATAATATTCAAAATTATCTCATCTGAGGCTAATTCTATTGAGTTACATATAATTCGAATTTAGGGTCATTAGAATTGGGATTTTATTAGATTATATATTTTTAATTATAATTCTATAGAATTGTCATACTATTCGAGTTGAATTGACATCCCTAAATACCGCTGCAATCCCTAATCACGATTAAACATGCTTGTATTTGGAGCCAATGGTAGCAACGTGATGCATCATTTTTTATTTTCTTTTAGGTTTCGTCTGTTTTAAAAAGGTAATCTAATTATTGGAATTTTTAAACCGTGCATTTGTTTCTATAATAAGAAAACAAGTAGTGCTAAATTCAAATCTATTTGTTCACGTGCAATTTTCATATTTTAGAATTAAAATTCTGTAATTTTTGTAAATTTTATTCCTAAATTTTAATTATAAAGTAAAAGAATGTAGTAAAAGTAATTTTAGTTTGTAAGGCATTTATCTCCTTTCAATACATTTTAATTATGTAAATTATTTATAAAATTATGAAGCTAGCTCAAAATCCCGTATGAAAATTGGACGATAAAGCATAATTTTTCAAAATTTGGCAATTGTCCAACAATTTTTTTTTTCGGCAAATGCATGTTAATGTGATAACGTAACAATTAAACGAATTTTGAGTGTAATAAGCTAATATATAAATGTGCTGAATTGTATTCATTCATCTCTTTTTTAATATACACGATTCTCTGGATCTTGATCATCACCTTTACATAGACTTTTATCGTTCCAATTTTAAAACAACGCTAAGTGTGTGTGTGTGTTAGATTCGAATCTTTACCCCGCTGACTTTAGAATTTCGAGAGCGCTGACTTAAAAATTTGTGTTTATTTGCCAATTAAAAAAAAGTTTAAGACAGCGGCAAGGATTAGTTTGAGCTTAGAAAAAATGAAAGCAATCGGTTGTGTTGCAATAAAATAGCCAAGAAATTCAACATAGCCTTAATTCCATTTTGAATAGTAAAGTAAATTTATTGGGGGATGGAATCAAAGCAGAATTTGCTCTTACTCTCTGACAAATGGAGTAGTACCAAACCGACTGACTATATGTTTCGCCCTTGTGGATCATTTGTTGGTGCTTGAATTGGCTGAGCCGAACTTGCTCTGAATCTGTTAGAAGAAATGGCGGAGGATCACCCTTCGCGTTATGTCAAATTGACCAAGGATCAGGACAGGCGCCCATGGAGGACATCAAACCCGGCGAGCTCAATCTGCCCATTGATGTGCCTCAGGTACAATTTCTCTCCTCTTTAATTTCGGTATTCAGCTGTCTCCGATTTCATGGTGATTTGGTTGAGATCTTATCATTTTTTGTTTGTCTACACTTCTTGTGCTTGGGTTGTGAAGATTTTAGCTTTGGATTTGGGTGAATTTTGCACATTTGAGGTCTTGTGATGGGGGGTTTGGATCTTGTTTGGTGTGCCTACTTTTGCAAAAAAAAATTGTTTCACACTTCAGTCTGGCGAAACATTTATAAGCTCTTGATGGAATTCTTTCATTGTTTTAATATGTTCAACCTCAGAGAGTGTAATGTATGAGGAATTTATCTTTGTTTGTGTAAAAAACAATCCTTTTTTTGTCTAGTGATTTTGTTTTCAAGTCTTGCTGTTTTCTCTAGAAAAGAGAAGTTAAGAAGTCCCATTTCATCAGAGTGATCGGATTTGTCCTGGCCTCTTGAAGTTATTGCTCTTGTTTTAGCAAACCACAGAAACAATGGTTCAATTCTCTATTTGTAATTTGAATGTTTCCTCACTTCTTCAAGTGATTGTCAAGATTGGAAATTGAACTTCATTTTTCAGATATGCCATTTGCTTTTAGCCTGATTGCCCCTTTATCTTACATATTTATAGTTAAGAAACTATCTTTGTGCTTCATTCCGCAGTTGCATGTTCGAAAGTGTAATGAATGTGGGCAGCCTCTACCTGATAGCTACCATGCTCCTGCTGATGAACCCTGGACTACCGGCATATTTGGTTGTGCAGAAGATGCAGAAAGTTGTAAGTTATTATGTATCCAGTGAAGGAAGGAGAAGTTCAATTTCTAAACTTTTAATAACATCAGTAGATAGTCGAAAATTGCTTTGTCAGTTAACTGACTGTCATCGTGGGAATTTAAATGTCTTCCACACAATCTTAATAATGTTAGCCTAAGGTTTCAATTGCTTTGTCAGCTAAGGATCGTTCAATTTCTCTTAATTAATTAACTGGCTCTATCCGATTCAAAGGCTATTAATGAGATTTTACTTTATAATTTGGGTCTTAATTCTGTGTTTGATTGATCGATGATTCTGAAATTTTATGCTTTATCTGCAACAGGTAAGACAGGACTATTTTGCCCATGTGTTCTGTTTGGCCGCAACGTTGAACAACTGAGAGAAGATACTCCTTGGACTGGACCTTGCATTTGTCATGCTATCTTTATAGAGGGGTGGCATTGCTGTTGCTGCAGCAACCGCTGCTCTACACGGTTTTGTTGACCCAAGGACATGTTTTCTCATTGGCGAGGGTTTCTTTTTCGGTTGGTGGATGTGTGGAATCTACACCGGCCAAGTGAGGCGTTCACTGCAGAAGAAATATCATCTCAAGGTGATCTCAGTTTATTATTATGAATTGGACTTTATAATGAAATGATTCCGATACCTATTTCCACCACCTTCAAATTTTCCTTCTTCAGAATAACCTTTTAAATTCAATGCTATTTCTGGAAAAAATATGCAGACTTGTTCCTGTTGTTGGAGAATCCTCGCACTTTTTCTTTTTTCTTTGAAATTCATCCGATGCTGTGATAAGGGAAAATATGTATTTCTACCTGTATCAACCTTTTCAATTCAAAGACTTGGTAGTCGATATACAAATTATTGACAACTCTAGATGCCGATGAATGACCATCGTGTTTAGGGTAACTTCTGGTTGTAGCATTAGCATTTAGCTAGTTGGTTTTCCAGTTTTATGTTGTTTAGTTTAGCAAGATAATGTAAAATGCATATTCAGTCCCGTTACATTAGTGTCATTATTCCTGTAATTTGAGAGATAAGCCAAATAATCCTAATTTTTTTTACGATTTTAACTCTATTATGATGAAATATATGTGGTGAAAACTTAGACTATCTATCTTAAAGTCCTCGTGTATTAACTTGAAGCTGGATTTCATTTGTGAAAAAAGTTTACGGAATGTCTATATTGCCATAGGCCATAGCAAACTGCCAAATCAATTTTTCCTGTAAAAAGGACTAAAATCGCTTGCTTTTGGATCCTTTTGGACCATCTTTGACAGCTCCCCGACTGTATGATTGAAAATACTATTTCACGAATTATAGGATTAAGATTGCTTTGTAACTAACAGTTATGTAAAATTTTGCCTTGCATAGACTATTAGTCTCTATTGTTTCATCGTCTTTAAGAAGCTACGTTTCCCGAAATATTTGTTTTCATGAAAGTAATTTGTCTGCGCAAAATTTGTTTTACTTGTTCCTAGAAATTTTGCTGTCAGTCTCATTCTTGTTTATAATTCTTCGGTTATTTTAATGTCCATATAGAATTCGCCATGCGACCCTTGCTTGGTGCACTACTGCCTGCACTGTTGTGCCCTGTGCCAGGAGCACCGGGAGATGAAGTCACGCATATCAGAGTACTCTGTGGAGCCGATGGCCATGGTCAATCCACCTCCGGTTCAGGAAATGAATGCTGCTGACGATGGTCGGGATTCAGCATCAACCTCTGCCAATGGAAATGACCAGGTTAAAATCGAGATGCAGGCTCTATAGGATGACGAAACAACGACAAATGCCATGCTTGTTAGAGCTGGATTTTCTGGTTTTCTCTTTTATTTAATGACTTTGAATTCCCTTTCAACAGGAAACTGTACATTTTTATTGCCATGCATTTGTGTCAAGTTGCAAAAAGGTGATTTGAGCTCTGTAACAAGTTTGCACTTGCATGGATCTGTAATATATTTTTACCCAATTAAGACAGTTTTGAGCAGAAAAATGGCACCTGTGCATTGCATTATCATGGTGTTTTTTCAAACTTACAACACATTTTCTAAAAGGCAATTTTCCAGAAAAAACTATGAAAGATTATAATTAAGATTGAATATGTATTAAGTTTAGTTTATGAGATTGAATAAATCTTAGATGGACAATCATATGATTCACAACTTAATCATATAATATAATGAATTATAAGAACTGAACGTCATCTTAAGGGTTTATCCTTTCATTTCCAACTAATAATTAGTAGGATTTTTTGTTGCTATAAAATAATAAATGAGAATTAGAAAATAGAGTTTGTAGAGATATAATGATTGAAAGTAGGAGACAGACAAAAGGAGTTTGCGTGATATTGATATCTAATGAAACAAGATAACAAAACACAACATGAAACATAGCCTAGGATATCTGCTTACAAACGAA
Organism: Salvia splendens; assembly: GCF_004379255.2. Taxonomy (NCBI): domain Eukaryota; kingdom Viridiplantae; phylum Streptophyta; class Magnoliopsida; order Lamiales; family Lamiaceae; genus Salvia; species Salvia splendens. The sequence continues at coordinate 40,856,411 of NC_056036.1, read as the reverse complement.
GAGACAAATCAAGCTTGTGATCCCCATCACTTTGAGTTTCTACGCCACTGCACCTCACATTCATTTGCCAAAGCCGTTCCACCGCATCTCCCCTGCGAATGCCAACGGTAGGGAAAAGCAACGGCGGGGGAAAGTTGGCTACAGAATGCTCGCAGCTCCTCTTTTGCCTTTTGACTGCGTTTCGTTCCTTCTTGTGTGCGTTTTGATGCCCCCCCAATGCTTGCGAGCTGTGAAACTTTCTTGAACAGTATAAACAAGGGAAACGTTTTGTTGTTGCACCTTGTGCATTGTTTGGTGGACTTCCACTCCCACTCCCACTCTCACACTCCATTCCAATTCTTCTATAGTCAAAACTACTATCTATATGTGAAGACATTGTTGTGTTGGTTGGTGTATGTATTTATTTATAAGAGAGAGTGTTGGGGTGGTTGGCAATTGGCACAAGAGGATGCATGGGCTTGAGACAGTGTGATTGGTGAGAACTCTGAGAAGATAGAGAGAGAGAGAGAGAGAGAGAGAGAGAGAGAGAGAGTAGTGTATGATTGGTGAGAACTCTGAGGAAAGAGAAGGAGAAATGGGTGATGGCTTTTGAACAATCTGACAGTGGCAACCATTAGGTTGTGTTTCCTTTTGCAGGTACTTTAATAAGTGTTTGAGAGGCTGACTTCTTTAGTTTTGTCTTTCTTCATTTAACCCAAACCTGTTGGTTAGGTGTGTGCAATTAAGTACTCCTACTATTAAATTTCTCCTTAACATTGAGACTCAGTTAGATAAGCATTTCGCCCCATTCATGGGGCTGTGTGTGTGTGTGTGTGTGTGTGAGAGAGAGAGAGAGAGAGAGAGAGAGAGAGAGAGAGAGAGAGAGAGAGAGAGAGAGAGAGAGAGAGAGAGAGAGAGAGAGAGAGAGAGAGAGAGAGAGAGAGAGAGAGAGTATTTTTCATGATATACTCTGCACAGCAGTCTGCTCTGCTTCACAGTAATAAATATAGGAGTATGTTAGCCTAAACTTCACACCGCCACTCTGCTACACAACATCCTTCATTGCTATTCCATCTTTATCACAATCGGAAAAGTAAACAAAAACTCTCAATTTATCATCAATCAATCAGTCCAACGATAATACGGTATGGAACAGTATATCTGCATAACATTTCTTCGATATTATATCGTAAATTTTCGTATACCATGAAGTACATTATACCGAGTTTCATACGGTGGTGCCGGTATTGAAAATGCTCCATACCAAAATTCGGTATGGTAACGATAATATTTACTCATACTCAAAACTTGGATTTTGGCGAAGTAATTAGATGCTGAGTAGATATTTCTTTGAATTTTGCGTAGAAGCAAATGAGAAAGAAAGTGGTTTCAACTTTCAACAAAGACAACCACTCAAGTTGAAGTCATATAACTATTATGATACAATACAAATAAAGAATAGACATTATGGACAAGCAAATATTACCTACACCTCTAAGAACAACCAAAGCATCTCCTTAAGGAGAAGATATTTGATGGTGTAGGCTCAGGGTTGGGCTCAAGTTTCTTACGCGGAAGGTGTTTGAAGAACGCTTTCACGGCTCCTGTAACACCGTCTTCATTTTCCATGGCTTTTGCAAGCTCAACCGCACGCTCCTTTACCTGCAAAAAAGATTGATCTCCATGATATTTAAACCAAAGAAATTCACCCCCCTTCTATGTAACATATACACTTAGCCTCAACACTTGCACAGCCTTCAACTAGAAAGCATGGTAATATCTAAGGTGTGGTACCTGGGGATCTAGCATAAATTTAATTGCTTCAACCAACTTTTCGAGTGAAAACTCATCGACTGGAATCGGTGGAGGGCCTATGCCTCTGGCATGGACTCTTTCTCCCCAAAATGGTTGGTCACCAAAGAATGGAATAATGGTTGTTGGGCACTGCATTACCAATAAATGTGAATTAAAGAGTCGACATAAAATGTCAGACCAACAAAAACTCCCAAGACATTACCGCAGCTTTAAGACCAGCAGCTGTTGTTCCTGCACCTCCATGGTGCACCTGCAAACAAATTGATACATCAAAAAAGTTTGCCTTATTGCTCAAGAAACAGAAGGAAAACCACATTTAACTCTTCCCAGGTCATTCAGATATATTTCCCTTTGTACAAATATCGGTGAATAGGATGGTGCACTCAATAAGAAAACTAATACAAACAGCTTACCACAGCGGCACACTGCAAGAAGAGCCAGTCATGAGGACAATTGTCCAGAAGATAGGCAAAGTCTTTTTCTTCAGCCACTGAGCAAGAAGAAGCCTTAGTCAAATGAGTCGATTTTAGGATATATGTATACGATAGGAAAAGCCGGGAAAAAGGGGAACTTACAGTTACCAAGGCCACCCCAACCTTTGTTGATGATTCCTCTTTGTTTAGTTATTTCTAAGGCATCGATGATTATCTTTGTCATTTTCTCTGGCTCTACGACAGGCTGAAATCGAAAGAGAAAAAAGAATATGCATATTAAAGAAGAACCAAGTCAAACAAGCTGAAATCATAATTATTTTTGACACAACTAAGATATCTCTACTACCTGTCCAACTATTTTGTTTCAGGAAGGGGGGTTGGGGTATTTTGCGATACTTCGAAATGTTGTGTTAAAACAGTTTTTTCCAATGAAAAATTTAGTTCAACAACCATAACCCATTTGAATGTTTAAAACCATTCCAACAAAATTAACTGGTTTCTCATTGAATCACAGAAATTGGCAGTTCCCACTCTGAATGTTCAAACTCCAATTTTATAGAAGAAAACTTCCAGAAATATATTAACAAATCTCAGGCACTAGATACCTGCACCCCTAAAATCCTAAAGAAAAACGTGACCCAGTCCTTAACTTTTCATGTTTCTCCTTTGTCTGGAGTTTACTTTTGGGATGTTAAGGAGCTTGGGGTACTAACCAGACTGCCAAACCCAATATAGATAGGCTTTGGACCAGCTTTGAGCCAGTTTACAAGCGACTCAGGTGGTTCATAATTTGTTGCAAGATCAAGGAAGCAAAATCCAACGACATCAACCTTTGGTCCCCAATCTGCAATAAAACATGGCTACGATACTCAGTTAGCACTATCGAAATTTACATGGAACTAAACAGTACCAAGTATGGATGAAAGATCTCAAAATTCAAGATAAGAAAGATAACTGATTGGTATCGTGTTCAGATGATAAAGGTTGATCCACTGGCGCAAACTATTTTCTTAAAGAAAACGAAATTTAGAAAGTGAAAACCTTTTGGTTTAGGAACAAGATGAGGGCTCCAGATATATCCATGTGGAATATTTGACTCAGAACCTTGTGAACCACTCAAATATGTGACGGGCCGCAGCTTCAACTTTTTTTTCCTAAGATCGTTTATCATGTCTCGAATCCCTAGCCAAATCAAGGAGTCCACAATCTGATACGATAACTGTAAAGCAATTCAAATAAAGCATATCAGAGAGGCAGAAATAGAGAGATTATAACTTTTGTAGAAAATCACAAATCGCAAGATATACAAGTTGAATAGGCACTTAAAACGCACTCTGTATCCAGCTGATTGCTTAACACGAGACAATGGATGAGGGAATTCACTTGTAGGCCTGCAAAATACCATTGTTTAGTCAGTGAGCATGAGGACAACTTGTTATGACATGCATCAGATGATTCAGATCGTATTTCTTTGATAAATTAGAATGATAAAAAAAATTCTACATGACTCAAAACAATATAGATAATACTTACGTCCAAGGCATTGTGAAAAATATATGAACTGGTACTTTCAATGCTTCAGCGACATGGGTATGCCCTGCAGCATTACCTCCGTTAGTAGATACTTTTTCTTTGAAATAATCAATTGATACAAATGTAGATGGTCATTCCATCAGCACTATCAGTGTGCTAATAGCTCAGAACAAACAGGTGGAGACACACTCATGAAGGTGGAAACCAACTGAACTCTCAAACTGGGGATATTAGTATAATTCAGTGACTGCATGGTACTACTATACATTAAGAAAGCAAAAGCAAAATTTCCATAATAGTAGTAATAAGCAAAGGAAGACCCCCCCCCCCCCCCCCCCAAGCCACACCAATTTTTTAAAGCAAAAGTGCAAACTATGTGATAAAAATTCTCCATGAGCCAAATGAACAACAAAGTGCTGAAACATGAAAGTTGCAAGGAAAATGATGCAAATATGAAACCATGTAATGAGAATTCGAACAGCCAGTTTTCAGAGAGACGAGATGATGATAAGTTGCATTATCTAACCGTATGCAGGAGGATTGGCAATAATTGCATCTGCTTTAAAAGGAAACCCAGTGTCCATATCAGGATCTTTGCATGCTGGAAGCAGTGAATATATTATCTCTTTCATTTGATTTCTTTGGATTGGTATTTCTGAGGGCCCTGAAGGCAAGAACCCTTTGTTTTTTACCATGTCTGCAAAGAAAATTTTATACTCATTAATTGTGCATACCATCAAGATGATCAAATGGCACTATAACATGGGGCGGCCATGTATATCAATATTCACATTCCATAAAGTACTTAACACAGAACCTCCTGACATCAACTATTAAATGAAGTAGAAAAATATATGGATCAATGGCGATGCTTTCATTTTGTGTCAAGCCTTGTATTCATACAACACACTTACCCTTAACTCAAGGAAAACCATTGTATATTTTTTATGGACATTTGAAGACAAGAAAAGATCAATCATCATATTTTGCAGGGGAGAACAATTTTTCACCAACATATGGTAAACCACAACCGAGTCCCAAGTAATCAGAAGATCAGCTTTTAAAAAAAGAAGGTATAGCAACATACATTCGGCAAGAACTTTTGGATCCCCGCCAAGAGGATGGAATTCCAATCCAGATGTCAAGACAAACTCTTTAAAATTTGAATGAGTGGCCAATCTAACACGATGGCCATAATCCTGCACCAAGTATCTTCATTAACGACTTAATAAGATGGATTTCAGATGCACTAAAGAAAAATCCTTGATGTATACTAAGATCTTTCATACGGAACAGGGAACACACAACTTTGAGCATCTTTATCTAGGGTTGTGATATGTCAAGGGCCACTAAAATATATTCAGACATTTTGTCTTGAGCAGCTGCTCAAATCCCCATTGGAATTAGAAATGTGAAGACGATTTAAGAGATCAAAGAGAGTTTTTTCCGGATGCAAAAGAAGAAAGATCAAGTATGAGAATAATGATGACTACAAAAACATGAGATGGAAATTGGTGCATGTGCTAAAGGACTCTGATTTTTACCACATAGGTGTGGGCGAAGTGGAAGCATAAATGTAGTTTACCAATATACATTGAAACTTCAAACATGAAACAGAAATAGTTTGTTAGACCAAAATGTCCCTTTGTGATTGCTAAAGAGTAAAGAGTATAAATAGGATTATAATTAATTGACAAGCAAGTATGTAGTGCCCAGTTCAATATATTATTGACTCAACCTGAAGTCGCTTTCCAATTGCAACAAATGGCTGCACATCTCCACGAGTGCCAACAATAAGCATTACAATCTGCAATGGTGGAATATATTGAATGTCTGTTGTATCAAGAACCTCTTCATCAACTTCAGTATATATGCTATTCAAACCAGCTCCAAGGCTACGAGGTTCAACATCAACTGGAACTTCAAATTCTACAGTTCCATCATCTTTAACTGTAGCAATTCTGTTCAACAATTTGAGCTGCAATGTTTTTAATATTTAACGAAAAATTCTGGTATGCTCAGTTGCTCACAGTACGCTAATCTTCTATCAATCCCGTGAATTCAACCATAACTGAATTATGACTCACAAAGCATTTTGTAATGTTGCATTCTATTGAAATGGCAAATATTCACAAAATTGTATGATGCATCGCCATACTTGGATTATAGACAAGCTTACACCCTATGATTTGAATAGTGTAATCTATTTTAGCAGTAGTATATCCTTTGTGTCTAGGTTTTAGGGGTTTTACGTATTACTTTCAACTTGTGGAAGTATGAGACATGATCCGGGATAGGACGAACAAAATATCCGAACAATAAAAAAACTGCTTCTATGTCACTCAAGAACAGTTTCTACCGTCTACACAGGCAGTGAGACAGACTTACGAGTCGAATAACATAATCTATTTTTGCACTAGTATATCCTTTGTGTCTAGGTTTTAGAGGTTTTACATATTACTTTCAACTTGTACAAGCATTGGACATGCTCCAGGATAGGAAGAACACACTTACTGAACAATAAAACCACTCAAGCACAGTCTCCAGCTTCTACACATGCAGCGAGACAGACTGACAGAGTAGAGGTATATATAAATGGTACTGATTGACCAATCTCCAATACAAGCTAATAAAGAATCCCTTAGCTATAGACAAATTTATAGAGTTAGAACAAAGAATTGCTTATTCACATCAAAGTAATCTGTCAAATATTAACACAATATCTTTAATTTGACATTTTTTCAATGAAATAGATGAAAATTGATTGTTTTAGCATCAAAAAATGCTTGCTGAAAAATAATCTGTCTCTCCTTGAAGCATGATTTTAGAAACTAAAATGCGGATATCACTCTAAAATTAATCCAAAATAGAATAAGAATTTTAAATCAACCACTATAACGGATCCAAAATGACATCAGTCGCCGAAAATGATGCATAACATAAAAAGGATTGTTACCTTCTCCTGCACCGGAATTCTTTCATCAAAAATCTGAGCAGCCTCTTCAGCACGAACATTAACACATCTCTCCCTCTCTGATTCCGATCTTTCCAACCCCTGCAGCACTTCTAGTTTCTCCGATTTCAAAATTTCTGGCGGCATAGTATTTCCACCATCAATCACAATTAACCACAAATTAACAAACTCATTAACCCAACCGAACTCATAATAACTCGAACAGAGCGATAATTCAAATTTCAAGCTATCAATTGCAAACCAAAACCTCTACAACTTCACCATCAACTCCTGCTCCGAACCACAACTCACAATCCTAAATTCCATTAACTGAATTCACTGAACAAAAACAGCGACTCACCAGAGGAACCGCTGCCGCCTCCATTTGATAGCGCGGCAGCACTAGCACCGGCATCTTCATCGAACTTCACGGAAACTTCTTCGGAGCTCGTCGAAGAACCTGCCTCATCCGGCTTCGGCACCGGCGGCGCTACCATCTCCGGATGCATCGGCTTCTGATCCATATTATCGGTGCTTGAATGCGTAGAATACACACAGTGAGCGTGAATTGGATGCGTGGTCAGTCAGTTAGGGGCACAGCCACGTTCAAAAGCGTGGGAAGCAAAATTAAAACAAATTAAAATACATAAACTCTGCGTAAATTTCATGAAAGTGGAGTATTTTGGTTGTTTAACGCGACGGTTAGCGCGTGGCCGGAATCAACGCTCTTCACTTTATCTCCTTTGGCCAAACCAATTTCTTCCTTCGCCTTTCTCAGTTATTCGAATCTGAGCTATGAGTCGAGTTCATCGCCTTCTCCCAGAATTCATACAATTACCTATATATACATCCATAAAAAAATCATCATCTATAGCTTAGAAAACTCACATAAATAAAATTTGGTAAATTAGGCCAAAATCGGGCCAATAACCTTAATATAACTATTATTACAGTCATATTGTATAATTACTTTGTAAATTTTATATAAATGCAAATAATTTATTGAGTTTGGGGGTTGAAATATTAGATACATTCATTAAATATTCATTGGCATGTAATATTAATTAGGTGGAAATATGATAAGGATTTGAAATCTTACATTAATGCATACTCCGCATAAAATAATTACACAAATCTAATGTAGCATGAGAAAATATATGAAATGAATATCATTAGAGTAATCACAAAGAATATGTAACTAACACTATTGCTCCATAAAATTACACATTTTGTCTAATTTGACAGTTCTCATTAATTTAAAATTTGTTCGTACAATTCGTGAATTCGTAAATCATACGAGTTCGGTTTATTTTCAGAAAAAATCAAATGCAATGAAAATTTACTATAATATCTAAGCTTTTTTTAAATACATGGGAGATACTAAATTTTAGCCAAATTTTATGATTATCAATATATCTTTAAAATGTATTTATAATCTAACATTTTGGAAATGTAATTATCTTGTTTTGGTGAAAAAAGAATATGTATATAATGTTCCTATGTTATTATTACATTGAATTGTCAGAAATTTTGGTCTAATTATAGCTTGTTGTGTTATTATAGGAGTAAATTGGTTAATGTATAAAGTGAAATGTATTGTGTTCGAGTAGCATTTAAAAATTTATGTTTATCTATAATAAGAAAATAGAAAAATCTTAAGATCAGATTTTGTTCGCAATCATCTCGTATGAAAAAATTCAACGCGTCTAATTTTAAGTCATAATTTAAAAACAAAGTTTTCTTTATAAAAAATGGCATAATTTAAGTCACTAGCAAGTTAGATGATGATCTAGATTCTTAATTTATCCAGATTTTACGATTTTAATACCAATTTATCTTTAATTTGAGTTAGGTTAAAGCAGATCTTTGCAAAATGGCGGTGGTTATTTTCCTTTCATTTTTATCAACTCACTTAAAAACAAGATTATTATTACTAAAAAGACAACATTTTTTTAATTTGTTCATTCAATAAATAATACTGCAACTATTGCCTCTCTATCCTCTTTCACCATTTTCAACAATCAACCCTATTCTGATCGGAATTCATATCGTCAAATCCACCCCAAAATTTTTCTTTGATTCAATTAATCCAAAATTCACCCTACGCAATCAATCAATCAATCAATCTAAGGATAATCGCACCTCCATCTCTAATTTCTACTGTAATTCCGCACCTTTAATTCGTCGTTTTTGTGTTCGCTTCACGTGGAGCCTTTTCATCGGTTAATTTTGCTTAATTTGATGTTTCCCCGTTCAATTGTTGCTGATGTTTGTAATAATAATTGCTTACTTGTTGAGATGTCGTGTGATTTCATTATTCTTATGTATTTTATGGATAATATGAGGATCTTACTGATGATACTTCAAAGATTGTTAGTTTTACGGGCGTAGAATTGGGAAATGGACTTTTAAATTTTGGAGTTTCTAGAATTTTGATGGGGATAGTAATTGTTTTCATGAATCGATGCAAAACTTTTAAAATGGAGTATTTTTTTTAATATCTACCCCCTTGCTTAAGTTTAATTTGAAGCAAGTAGGTTATCTCAAGGGTTTAATCAGAACAACGAGGTGAATTCATTTTGTTTAAGTCGTAGCTCATGATTCTGATGAGGATATAGGGGTTTTATTCCCCCTGTAATATGTTTGCTTGCTTGAACAAATTTTTGGAAGGTTGGATTGTATAGCATTGATTATTCTCTGCTACAGTTTGTAAGGAAGATGACATATGTAGATGAAACACTCTCACATCATGACAATTTTGCAGAATGATAATAGTTGGGTATTTGGGGAAGATTTAGTTGAGCAAGTTAACCAAGCTTTTGCTTTTGTTGGCACGTCTGGTTCCACTGTGTTCTGGTTTTAGTGGTTTTATTTCTTTGTCCTTTCGTCTTAGTGGACCTTGAGTGATAGTATATGTTTGTCATTGTTTTAATAGCAGAGTTGGATCTTAAGTCTTATGCCAATGACCGTTTTTGTTCCATAATACAACTGCAGGTTGTGGGACTCATTTGGTGATTGTGGATCCACAAATATGCAATAATTCTTTACTTGAAGCCTTATTACTCAGACAATTTTAGGATACACTGCTTTTCTGAATAGTTGTTATGAAAAGTGCATGAAGGCTTGCCATCCGATTTGCTATAAAGTCAACTAAAGATTTTGTTGTGTGTCATTTGCTAATTCAGAACGTTATAAGATTCAGACCCTGTGTTTTAAGGATCTGAAGCTGCCAGTAAAAGGGAAATCTCAGGGCCTTTCAGCGGTGAGTAAAACTAATATGGCTGATGTGTACAGGAATGTGTTATTACCTTCATAACATTTCATGTTACATGATGGGATTACGTGACATTCTGTGTCATATAAATATCTGCAAACTTCTGTATCAGCTGAAGCTGTGTGGTCATTTAAAATAAGCACAGTGCTCCTTGTTTGTATTTACCCAGTCCTTCACCTTTTCAGATCGTAAGGGATGGTGAGTGGTAATTATTTTGTGGTAAGTAGTTGCCTGTTTTGGTTTATTACCACCTATGAGGACTCTTTTAGTGATTTGGTGGCCTGAAATATAGAGGTGCATTTCTAATGACAGATCACTAAGAATCATGCCTTGCAAACTTGTGGCATGTTGGTGTCATCATACCTGTTCTTAGGGGTCATAGTAGTAATAAAATTCTGATATATATTCTACAGCAGGTCTGATTTTACTGCTGCTAAGTTGTGTGAATAGTGACCAATAATGCTTGAATTTGTAATTCTACTTAAGTCGCAACTCACAAGTTGCAGCATGTATTGGAACTCGTCTAATGAACCTAATAAACTTGTTCTCGTTTTGTTTCTTTTCCCTCATTGCTGTTAAATTGAGGCGCTCTATTGAAATGAAGAGTTAAGTTTACGGAAATCTACATAGCTCAATTCAAGAGGTCCCTTTTGGTCTTTCTTTAAGATCTATTAAATTGTTTTGGCTGTCTCTTTATTCTTTTTTGTGGATTTGGTGATGGCATGTAGAATAGATAAAGTGTGCTCTTATGGCAATGAAGTTGGGTTGTTTGGAGGTTATATGATAGCATGGGGTATTGGGGTTTGGTGTTTATTTGTTATGACCTGGTGAATTGATGAGAGATACTATTAGTTTTACTTGAACTGAGCCGGATGTTTGGAATTGTTCATTCCTCACTGTTAATTATTTGCATTAATGCTTCCACTTCATAAAGTTGTCTGCAGTATGTTATCCTTTATTGCTATGGATTAAAAGTTTTATGCTAATGCATTCAATATTAGTAAATATATCGCAGTGCACATAAAATGGCTAGTAGGAAAAGAAGCATATCAAATGACTCAGATGTGTCTCATCTGTACAAGGAATTGGATGAAGCCTTATGTCCCATATGCATGGACCACCCCCACAATGCTGTTCTTCTCATTTGCAGTTCCCATGATAAAAGTTGTCGCTCGTACATATGTGATACTAGCTATAGGCATTCAAATTGTTTGGATCGTTATAAACAACTGAAAGAGGGAAATGTAGACAACTTATCTGCAACTAGTTTGGTACCTGAAAGTAATCATGATTCTGTTTTGAGTGGGAATTTGGACTTGACAGTGACGACAAATCATGCAAATGACACCCAGACACAAACTAGCTCTATGGGACACACGGGCATGCCTCAGGGAGATTCTGGTGGTCACAATATCTACAATGCTAATCCTAGTTATGGCGAACAAGGAGGAGGAATTTTGGAAAACCTTGATAATGGGGAACCCAACATGGAGAATTCTGAAGAAGTGTCGAATCTGAGATGCCCTCTATGTCGTGGGAAGGTTTTGGGTTGGAAAGTTATTGAGGAGACTAGAAAGTACCTCAACCTAAAGACTAGAAGTTGCTCTCATGAATCATGTTCGTTCTCTGGTAGTTACAGAGAGCTGCGTAGGCATGCAAGAAGAGTTCATCCAACAGTGCGCCCGGCTGATGTCGACCCATCTAGACAAAGAGCATGGCATCGCCTTGAAGGTCAGAGGGAATACAATGATATTGTTAGTGCAATTCGTTCTGCCATGCCAGGAGCTGTTGTCTTCGGTGACTATGTGATTGACGGTGGAGATAGGCTTTCCAGTGAAAGTGACAGAAATGGAGGTGCTGGTGAGGGTAGCCGGCTGTTAAGCACCTTATTCTTGTTTCAAATGTTTGGTTCGCTGGAATCTGGAGCTGAGCCAAGAGGTGGCCGGTCAAGACAGTTTGCAAGACATCGCCGAGCTACTGGAAACTATCCCAGGCGTCGCTATCTCTGGGGTGAAAGTCTGTTGGGCCATCAACATAATGAGGATGAAGACGATGGCGAGGATCGTGATACAGACCTTAATATACTGACCGATCTTAATGATAATGCCCCTCCAAATCCTAGACGACGTCGGCTTCTGACACGCACAACACGTGCCGAGCCTGATGGAGGTCAACAATAGGGAAGCAAGTGTCTTGTCTTGTCTCGTCTGACCTGATTCACGGCCAAAATGTGCCGGACCCGCCTCAGAATAATCAACGTGGCGATTGCGTTATCTCTAGGCTTGTTTTATACAAATGTGATTTTCCCACATGATTTGGAAAGAATAATCAAGATCATCTTTTGTTTTCATTCTTTTCAGCTTGCTGAGAATGTGTGATCTTTCTCTATCCTTATCTTACCACTGGATTGGTATTATAACCTTTCAGCAAGCATTTGTATCATCTGAAATGTCAATTCTCTCTTCCTTTTATTGTACTACTAAATTTGTTTTGCTTATCCATTTTCTTATGAGCCTATTCCTCTCTTTTCTTGAGCTTGGAAATGTGGAATAATCTTCTATAGTTTAGTGAACTGTCAATGGTGTCACTTTGTTATTCTATAATATCATTCTCTATATCCTAATTTGATGCTATTATTGGTGTAATGGAATGGAACGAGGATGAAATGATCTAAAATTAATCATAATATTAAATTACACCTTTCTATTAGAGGGCACGTTCGCTTACAGCTAATTGGTCATATATAAGGTGAAATATGGGCATTTATGGCGGTTTGGTGTTGACTAAATATATATGCACGGCCCACGATTTGACAGAGGGCCCGCACTATAGCGCACCGTTTTAATTATCTTCTCCGACGTGGTTTTTAAGTCTGTGTTCACACAGCACACCAAGAAATGAATGCAAAATGACTTCGTTGCCCTTATGAATGGACTCACCCCCAAATCCCAAAAACGAAAATCATTTGCATCAAGCAGAAGCATTCTTTCTCTCTCTATGCTCTCGTCGATGCACACTAGAAGGTATCTGTAGTTGCTGTGAGATTTGTAGGGATATGAGAGAATGGCCTTCTTCCATGCATGCAACGCTATGTAGGCATCACAAAGGTGAGGGTTTTTTAAGACAACCGACTGATCGACGGTGACCGCCTCTGTCCCCGAACTCATGTAAGTAATAGACCAGCTACCACTTCGTGATGTAGCGGACTTGAGCGTCGTTGAGCGGACCACCGTTGCTGCCGATGTGAGCCATGGAAGCATCAACGATTCAGCGGAGGAGCAGGAGGAGAAGAAAAGAGCTAGCAGCAGCAGCGCGACACCGCTCCACGAAATGCAGCGATTCTTTTGCTTCATCTCACACCAGACATCTATATGCAGCAGCTGAGAATGGAGTTTGTATATGCCTTATTTCAGCCTACCGCTGAGAAATGCGGCGGAGATCTGGGTGGAAAATGGGGAGAGGAAGGGGGCTAGTAGGTGGAATTATGAAAATTTGGTGAGGACATTTTTGTCAAACCCGCACCAAAACGTGATGTATTGCTACTTTCGGCCAACAAAATATTAAACACTGAACAATGAATTATTAATCAGATTTGGTATGGCCCACACGTTTCATTTCTTTTAAGATTTGTTTCCTTCCAAACTAATTAAGGAAGACTGAACACGCCCATAGTATTTAAATGCGGCGTTTTCATCTCTCCCACTTTTCACACAAATAAGAATATCAAATTGTGAATAAACAACTATTCGTTTTCTACATATTTGTATCATGATATATCAATATTTTTATTTAAAATCATCTCACTAGAATATAGATTGAACTATTTTGCAAAATATCAACTGAAATACTTCATAATATTATGTTCATTGCACGAATATTAATTACCATCTCAAATTTATTTGCATTTTCCAAAAAAATATTAAAAATCGGAATAATGAATCATGCGTCATATATGGTTCATTAGATTTAACAAGTTACTATAATTGACTGTTAGTTGTGAGTTTATTGAAAAATCTCATTCCAAGTAGATACAGTAAACAAATAAAAGCTTTTGAGAAAAAAAGAATGAATCTTCATTTTAAACCAAAATATAGTTTTGATTATTGATATAATTCGTCACGATTATTGATATATGAGTTTTATTAATACGAGATGCAATGATTGAAATCACACACTTGTTCTATCAAATATTACAAATCGATAAACAGCATAGTACATTATTCTGCATCCTTGGACAAGAAGGTGATTCAACTGGTTGCGCGGGCGTTGGTGAGGTCGTCAACGCAATCCCCTCTTTCGAGCACAGCAGCAGCACCCATGCCTGAACCTGCATATCCAGTAACAGAATTCATGTACATGTCCAAAATCCTATCCACTTTGTACTAGAGCAAAGAGGGGGATGGTTACCTATGCACATAGATATGACACCAAATCGACAGTCCTTGCCATGACGTTTCATCTCATTAAGGATTGTAGCAACACAGCGAGCCCCTGATTGAAGAAAGCAGATTGTTCATCAACCAATCCAACCAGTCATCACTCTTCTGGTCTAGTGTTGCAATAATGCATTACCTGTAGCTCCCAATGGGTGTCCGAGGGCCATTGCTCCTCCGTTTACATTTACTTTATCAGTATCGAGGTTGAGCTTTTTGCAGCAATATACGTACTGGGAAGCGAATGCCTGTGCACTCAATGGTGATTAGATGATTTTGAAGTTGACAAAGTACTGCTACTGTTATTATTCATCACATAAATACCTCATTTATCTCGTACAAGTCAATGTCCTTGAGTTCGAGACCAGCTGACTTGACTGCGGCCGGGATAGCAACAGCTGGGCCGACACCCATGAGACCAGGCTCCACACCCACAGCAGCAAAACTCCTGCGCATAAAATATATTTTAGGAAGGAATATTGACAAGCTTACAATAGTAACAAGCATACAGATCCACAAGGAGATGTTCACCTAAATACGCCAAGAATCGGAAGCCCCTTTTGCATAGCTAAACTTCGTTTCATCAGCAGAACAGCTCCTGCACCATCACTCACCTGACTTGCATTTCCTGAGAAATCAGAAGGCTATCTTAGTCATATACCAACTCAAGAAAGTATCATATATTCATCTAATGTTACATGGCATTATGTATTAAATAATTCTTTTACCAGCTGTTGTAGTTCCGTTGCTCTTGAATGCAGGCTTTAACTTTGCCAGAGCCCTCATGTTTGTGGTTGGTCGAACCCCATCATCTACTGAGATTATGACAGGTTTTACCTCCCCTGTTTTTGGGTTGACAAGCTTCAAAGAAATATTCATGAGCCAAAACAACCTGAAGGTAATATCTATCTATATCACATCAATGAGTATGTCACAAGTTCATATTTACCTTAGTAGAAACTGGAACTATTTCATCTTTAAATTTCCCGGCTGCAATTGCAGCAGCAGCTCGTTGATGAGACACAACCTGTTTCCATTTCAAGTAGGATAGATCATTCACCGATTCAAGATAAAATATATTGATTTTTAACAACAATGAAGGAAACTCACAGCAGCTTGATCCTGTTCTTCACGAGTTACTCCAAAGCGTTCTGCAACATTTTCAGAAGTAATACCCATTGGAAGGAGACAGTCACGAGCTTGAGTGAACTTCTCTATCTGCGAACAGCAAATGACAGTGGAAGCAGTCAGTTTTCCAAGTCATAGCATGCTTTTTAGCAGAGAGAATAAAGACATAATCTAACTTGCACATACTTTTGGGTTATCCGACTTGAGCAGGTCGATATTGTTTACCGACATAGACTCCAATCCAGCAGCAATGCCTATACAATGTCAATAATGGCCAAGGGTCAGCATAAGAGGTTTTAACCATTAAATTGAGTGGTTCATTATTACCTATATCATAATATCCAGCTTTTATGAAGGCAGCAACATCGGCAACAGCCTGGAGACCAGAAGAACATTGTCTATTGACTGTTCTGAGAGGTACGGAATCTGTTTAGAAATGAAGTGTCAGAATTGGTGAGGAACAACCTAAAGAACGGGGCTTTAAAATTGCCCAAAGGTGAAAATACGTGTTGCATGGGAATATGGAATATCACAAGATTCAAATAAACTTGAAAGGATACAATATTCAGCAACATGGAATGTAAGAAGGAACGGAGTGAGATTTTGCATTCGGAGAAAGTATACCAGGAAAACCAGCATAGAAAGCTGCCATCCGGCACTCAATAGCTCTCTGTGAACCAGGAGCCAGGACAGTTCCTACAACTATATCTCCTACCTCAGCAGGATTAATATTTGTTCTATCTATCAACGCCTGCAATCAGGAGAAAGATACAAAATGGATAAGAGAAGAACATGGTTGAAGAAAAAGGTATCTTATACCTAATTCAAGAATCAAACCAGAGCAACATCTGACTACAAATAACATATTGGGAAAGTTCTAGCGAAGGTGCTTTCTTATCAACTTTGAGTTATAACCCAATTTCGGGGACTATTTTATGCGGAAAAGAGAACTATCATATGCCTAATTCTAGAATCAACTAGAAAAAGTTAGCAGAAAAGTTCATTCCGATCCCAGATTTAAATTCAGCAAATCTTGTCCCATCCGAGCTGATAGTCGTCCTTGAATGAAAACTAAAGCTTACCTTTAGTACAGTGGCAAGCAAATCATCTGGAAGGGTATCCTTGAACCCCCCTCGCTTAGCTTTGCATATGGCAGTTCGATAAGCTCTGCAAAGCGCGATAGATGCATGAAACACTTAGTAAGATGCAACTTTTCACAAGTCCATATTACAGAAAACAAAAGATTGCGGAATGATTAAAGTAAGGCGACTCACGCGACAATAACAATGTCATCTCCAAAAGCAGTTGTTCTTTGATAAGCACCGCCATCCCCCGCCGAACATATGGATTGCTGTTTGGAGAAAATCATGATGGTGAATGGGGTTCAGGTTTCACATAATTATAACACTACAACAATGTGATCCCTCAAGATCATCAGAATGAGAATCAAATTAAAATGAGAATACCTATAACCTTAATTTTATTTTTAAAAACATCAAATTAGCAATCACTTACTAGTAACAAAGCTTCTCTACCGTGTTTATAATTAGAAATTACTACTTCAATTACAGTCTACCTTTTTGGAGTTTTTAACTAAATAATTCCATTGAAAGAAGTGGTTAAAATTCTCTAAAATAATTCTGCAGATTTGGTAAAAATGCTCCTGTTAAAATCAGTCTCTATCACTGCAAAGCAATACATCAATCACGATACGGCGATTTCACTGAAAGAGAAAGCTGGCGATGCCACAGATCCGAGTAAAATCATAGCAATTCAATTCAAATCAACACACCTCAATAGAAGCTCACATCCGAAAAAACATAAAATATTCCACCTAAATTGATTGCGATCACAGAGGAATCGAATCGAACAGCAAGTGAAGAATGTAAACTCACGCAGAGAGAAGATTCAGTGGTATGGCGAGAGTAGGAAGTGGGCTGCAAATGCTCCAGCAGAACTCTCTGTCTGTTAATTGCTCTCTCCATTCTCTCTGAGCTGTTTGAGTTTGTTGAGTGAAATGATGCTTAGTTGAGAAGTGTGGCGGCGAAATCTGTTGACTCATTTTAAATTTCGGCAAATTGAAATCATGGCATCACGAAATATATATTTTTATATTTTTTTCTTTCACGCAATATCTATTTATTTAATTTTCTTTTTGAAGGGATCATGCTATATTTATTACTCCTACTCAACTAAAGTAGAATCAGTATTACGACTGGCAAAAACACTGATTCTCTTTCCTTTAAGTATTCTTATATTTATTCCTTTTAAAAAGAAAAATAAGGGTCTGATCAATTTCAAGAAGACATGAATACACACAAAATTAATGAATTAGAGTTAAATTTTATTGTATCTGTGTTCTTATCGAATCGACTAAATAATGATACTACAATAATTTCAAGTTGGATGCGTGGCGAGTTCGTTATATACATTCAATCGACACGACCACCATCGTCATGCCTGAATCGTTTTATGTGTTTGCCGTGTTGAGTTCAAGTCATTATCATGTTGTTTTCACATGAATAAGATTGTGTCGTTAATGGGTCTGTATCGTGTGGGAGTCGTGTTTGGATTTGAATGCACTTGACAAATCCAACGTTGTTCGACGAGCACGGCAAAAACTTCATTCATAGACCTACGACCCATGCAAAAATGGGAGAGGAGCTTATTTAGTTACACAGATTAGGAAAGTTACATATTAGTAGTATAATTGTGTTTATAATTTCTGTTTTATTAACAATAATTCAATTTTATTTTATTAACGATGTATTTAATTTAGTTCATTGATTTTTTAAAATTTGTTAAAAGATTTAAAAACAAAACTTCGGCTATGCAATTAGGAATAATTATTAATTTAATATTAAAAATGACGATTAAGATTTTATTTAAAATT
This sequence comes from Salvia splendens, assembly GCF_004379255.2. NCBI lineage: Eukaryota > Viridiplantae > Streptophyta > Magnoliopsida > Lamiales > Lamiaceae > Salvia > Salvia splendens. The sequence goes on along the minus strand of NC_056036.1, from coordinate 40,837,969 downwards.
GTAGGAGGCGCACATAAATCATAATGATACGCACCACGCCCTTTTTAAAATACAAACTTAATTTTTAACAACTCATTTTGATTAAGAGCAATCATCAAATTTTCAATTGTTATATATGAGGAGGTGTTTTGAAACACATAAATTTTACTTTCAATTTTCATAACTCCATTAAGTATATCGGTAACTAATAAATTTGTGGTACTTCTACACGCTATGAAGTTGATTTATATTTTGGGCAATAAGTCAATTCAAAAGCACTAATTGCAACATATTTTATTAAAAAAGAATTCTTTGACTTGACTTACAATTGAATTTTTTTTTCATTGTAACATTCATTCTATTTATGGTTTTTTTCTTTAATCGTAGCAATTAGAATACCATCGAGCAGCCAATACAATTTCAATAAAAAAATTCACATGTTACATATTTTATAAACATCTTAAATTCTTAATACTACGTATTTCATGAAATATTTTGTCAAACGAAATAAATCATTGTTCAATAAAATAATAGAGATCGTTGTTATCATCTCTACCAATCCAAAAGATAGGAAAGAGAAAAAAGATACGAAGCTTTTAAGGAAGTTCAGATTCAGAATTTATATAAGAATATTATGATTAAAGTTCAAATTCTCAAGAAACCATAAAAGTCGAAAATATTTTTTTGTGGAAAGAACTTTGCTTTTGCTGGAAACTTTCTCTCTCCAAAAAAAATATTTTCGACATAATCATAGGCAGTACTCCACTACAACGTGGTGAGAAGTTTAGTAATTCGACAGAATAAAATTGAAAATTAAAATGGCTGAAAAATGAACCCAAGATATAATCTGCAACCTTCCATTTAACAAGAGGCTTGTAAATGGCCTTCACTTTCACTCAGAAAATAAGAAGAAGAATGAATCTGAATCAACTCAACAGATGTATTGGTAATGCCATAATAGAAAGAACAGAAAAAAACTATGAACAATGAAAGAACATCACAAAACTTCTGCCCCAGCGGCTACTATACGACATTCGCCTTCCGACTTACATTGCAACATTGAGCACTTTTGCCTGAAGAGTGTCAGACATAGATCTCAACGCATAGGTGATCTCTGTAAATGAAGGCCTCGTCCCAGGATCAGCTGACCAGCATCGTTCCATAAGCTTCCTCCACTCGGTATCACACCATTCGGGAATTGTAGGGCGGAGAGTATTCTTGACAATGCCTCCTACATGCATACTTTAAACTTAGTCCGATGATAATAATAATACTAATGATTTCCAGAAATGCATGCTTCGAGATCCATTTATATATCACATACCAATGAAACTATGTCAAGTCCTTAATTGCTTATATATTTGGAAGGTATTTAAAACGTCTAACGACAGATTCTCTGCAAAAACACACAATTCGTATACAATTGTGTTTTACCCCTTCTTGAAAGTACTACTTAGTTCATAGTGTGTGGCAAGTGGCAACACCTCCTTTCATCTTTTAAAGAATGCTAATATATTTTCTGATTAGTTCAAAGGAACACGAGCCAGAGAAAGACGTAGCCTTCCTGTTAAATGTTTAAATGTTCAAACCAATCTCTGAATTCACCAAATGAGGATTATAACATAATCACAACTCTACAAAAATCAGCTTCCAGTGAGCGAATGAATATAACATGCTGCAAAGATTTCACCTAGTCTACAATTCAATTTCACGGCTAAACATTACCTACCTTAGTCACCCTACAGCACATAAGCAATCATTACATGTGGAATAATCTTAAGCTAAGGCTCTCTTATATCTTAACACATCAAAGTTCAAGCTAAGCTAATTATATCTTCGTGTTATGATATTCTGGACAATCTTGAGCAAGTAAACTAGGTCAAACAAAAGTGAACACACGATGCATCTCCTGCTACATGCTGAATCTCCATCAATAAAACAACTACTCATGCAGCTAGAAAACCTTAACCACTTCACATATTACCACATCCGAAAATGCTTTAATCATTAAATGTGATTCTAGTAAGTGCTTCAACATTTTATATGGGCTGTTAGCTCCACGCCGTAATTGTAACTCCAGCTATTAATTTCAAATGACACATTAACCAAAGTTGTTTTTTCTTGCATAGGATAAGGAGTTCAACTTACCAATGATAGCGCCACAATGCATATTTGCATAAGGTTCCTCACCAGTCAGAATCTCCCACAATACTATGCCAAATGAGAACACATCAACCTGTTGAAAATAGAATCAACTATTTTATTCTTCAATCTCGTGATTGCCTAAATTTCATTCAACAAAAAACAATGATTGCATAAAATTAGCAGATTGATCAAAGATTGTATAGTAGCTTCTTACCTTTTCAGATACCCGGTTAGTACTTCCATTCAACAATTCTGGAGCCATCCATGGAAGCGTTCCTCGAACACCACCGGATACCAGAGTATTGTGTTTAATTCTTGAGAGTCCAAAATCTCCTACCTGTACGCAACTAAGTCATCACCAGAAGCAAGCAAAGCCAAAACTTTTCTTGAAAAAAATAAGACAGATCACATTGTATGATATTCATCTTTTTGCAGTGATGAAACCCAGTTCAATCAACCATAGTTATCCTAAAGCAATCTTATTTTGTGATAAGTTGCATTAACATTATATGAAGGACAATTTTGATATCACATAGCAAGCACATTTGATAAGCATTTTTGTTCATGTATTGGTGTTCTCCATCTTTTTAAATGTCCAAACGGTCATAGCATTCTTGACCATAGAGAATCAGAACTTCAGTTAAAAGTAAATATACCAGTGAAAAATTCGAGCCTAATGTACCTACAATCTCCTGTTTCTCAATATAATCAGCAGTACCTTGCATATAGGCCGTTCTGGATCTCTCAAATTAACTAACAAATTGTCACATTTCAAATCGAAATGGACAATATTTTTTGAATGCAGGTATTCCATGCCAAATGCTGCATCCATGGCGATGATACGCTTTTTACGATAATCAAGTGATCTGCGTGTGAAATTCAGAAAATCAAGTGCCAACTATAAACTTGATGCTGCGGGAATATACATAGGTAAAAAAGAGGTGCCAGTACTTGTCCTTCCGAAGTAGAGCTGTCCTAAGTGATCCATTTGCCATGAATTCAGCTACAGTTGCCAAACTTGCACCATCTGGCACCACCCCATAAAATGCAACAACATTTGGATGGTGTAAATTTGATAGGATACAAGCTTCTCGCCAGAAGTCTTTTGCCTACACAAGAATAAAAGCCAGGAAAAGTTCATTTTTCATGTAGTTGCACCACAAAGCTCTTCTGTTAATATAAGGACATGATAATTTGGAAGAGAATTTGTAGATGACCCACCAACCGTTCTTGCTCTGACAATCTACCAGAGAAACAAGTTTTCTTGATTCTCTTAATGGCAACATCTGTTCCTCGCCATTTACCATAATATACTGTCCCAAATGTACCGGAACCCAACTCTCGCAATTCTTCAAGATCAGCATTTTTAATTATCTGGAGACAATCACTGGTTATTTGAGTTAAGAGTCCGAAAATAAAAAAATCAATCTAACTAAAACTGGGGCACGAAAATTGATTGAACTATCAACTTGTTGCATCCAAGTCATCTGCTTAGCTATGGAGATGGAAACAGAATACTTTAGTGCTTAGATGCAGATGATAAGGCACAGGATGTCGAAATAATGCTTTGAACTCATTTTTAATAAACCACTGGATGAATGGCAACAAGCAAGATATGTAAACTAGATGAACTTAACACCAATTGCTAGAAGGGGAAATGGAAAACGCACCTGTAGACCAAACATATCTGCCTCCATTTCAGCTATCATTGCATCACTGAACAATTCATTATCGTGACTGTCAGCATTGAGATCCTGCATCAGTTCAAGGCAATCACTTGATATGTTGTACAGGAGAAGATGCAGAATTACAATAAGACAAAAACTGGATATTGCCTGAGAGTCCAAATCAGGTGAGGCATTTTCTGGTTCTTCAAAGGGAGAGAGTATATTCAAATTAGTAGCATCTGATTTAACCGGAACATTGGATGGTGGCATTTCAGCAGGTGGTGCATTATTATTGACCGGGTTCTGTGGAACTTGCTTGATTCCGTTAACCGGCCAGCTATCTTTTGATTTTTGAAGCTCATCAAAATTTCTGACATGGTCCAAATTTTCAACCCTATAATTCGCATAATTGGACAGATCATCAAAGAGGGAAACTTTTCCCTCGAATGAAGCAGAGGTATGCGGAGTCATGCTCCAGCCTGCATTTTCAACCAAATTTCCATGCCATCTAACCTCAGGTACTTGATAACCAATATCCACTAAATCCCCAATAGATTGATGGGAAATGGTCTGAGGTGACAATAAGCCGTTATCATGTGACAGTTGTTGAGAGCTGTGGACAAGACCCGCAACTTCTGAGTTATTGACCCAAGATGAATAGCCATTTAGGTCGCCCTTTGTCAAAGCATTTGAGCTTTTCCCAAGATGATTGAGCTCCAAAACATTTGAATGTGTCATGTCGACCAAAGATGAAGCAGGGGCCAAGCTACTGCAGACCTGGGATTGTTTCTTTGGTAACTCAAGATCAATACAAGGGACAGGTTCAATGTTAACATTCTTTAATCCCTGTGTCAGCTCCTTGGATATCATAGCTAAGTTGCTAGAGCAAATATTTTCACCACTGACAAAACGATGATGGCTAGCATCAAGTTTATTCACTGGTTCAACACTTGATGTGCATTGATCATCCAAAGTTTTCAGCTTTGAATTTTGACATGATGCCATTACTGAGACAGGATTAGTTGGCTCTGAGAGGAATTCCATACTTTGGAGCTCAGTATTAATAAAGCCAGCATTCCCATGCAACTGTACAGGCTTTTCCGTAAAAGCACCAGATACTTCGTGAAAGGATGATTGGTGTCTTCCCAAGTTCAATGAAAATGATCGAGTCATATCTTCCTGAGAGGGCCAAGCAGATTTTTCTCCCTGTTCCTGAAGCTTGGAATCAGAAAAGGCATGAGGGATTCCATGGTAACTAACTGGGTCAATAGACGCAGGCAATAGCTCCACCAAATTATCCGATAAGGGAAGAGAAGTAATAGAATTAATCGTCTTTTCCACAAGAGGAATCCCCTCCTGAGAGCACAACACAAAGTTTCTATTACTGCGCTCAACTCTTCGGGGAGCCAAATTTTCTCCTTCTAAAATCAATTGGTTCTTGATATTTTGCTGACCGTGTGGATTCATCAAATTTACAGCCACCTGAGGGGTGTGGTAAATAGAAGCGCTGTAACCAATGGACTCTTCGTGTGGAATTGGTATTGTCTTGACATTTGTCATATGACTCATATCTGCTTGCTGAACAGGAAATGGCATTGATGAAGGAAACTTCATTAAATTTTGCGACTTGTCGGCAAGGGTATCATGGATTTCCAAAGGATGTAATGGGAAGGGGAAGATTTTGTCATTCCTTGAATGAATTTCTGCATTAGGCATCAAATTGCCCATATCAGTGACAGAAGATTGCTTAGCGTTGTTCTGGGAATTAGGATCAGTTTCAACCATGCCATTTACAGCAACAACATACTGATAGTTTGTGTCACTTTGCTGAGTAATGTTGGCATCAATGGCAACAGGGGTTTCCGATTCCACCAAAGGAATCAAAAATATACGAAGCCGTTGAGAACCAGGCTTATCGATACCATGATATTCATCAATCATATTTTGCATGTCCTCATCAGAAGACACAGATATAAGGGCATCAAGATCCTCCCCTGGAAGCTGATACTTGATTGAGTGAGGCTGATCGCACATTCCAGCTGTTTTCTTCAACAATTCCTCCCACGACGGATTCTTACTAATGGAGATTATGCGCGTCTCTCCTCCCACATATCTGAGTTTCCCATCACTTGGTCGGGGCAATATTTTACCACCAAAGCTGCAAAGGATCTTTAGTTTCCCAGACTGAGAACCATCAGAACATAAGGATCTCAATGAATCTGACTGACTTAATAGTGGAGCGGCGGACACTAAACTAGCATGGTCATTGCACACTTCTGATGTCAACTTGCCAGGTTTGTGTCCATTAGCACCAGTATTCGCGTAATGCAAGCTTTCACTACTTACATGAACTCCAGCATCAACCCGTGACATAGATCCTTTTGCGGAAGCATATTCTGTAATGTCAGAGCCACATGCAGAATCCATTCTTGGCAAACCGAGAACTCGTGCAAGCTCCTCATAAACCATTTGGCGATCCTGGACATCTGGAAAACGGACATTCTCCTCATAGCTGGGAGCGACACCATGCACTTCAGAAACAACTCTAGACGCAGCACATTCGTCAAGAAATTTCATGGAGAACTCCTCTCCAGTCTGAATAGATACATTATTTACATGTTTCTTAGTCGGCAGACTATTTCTGGGTAAAGTGTCTAACGAAACTTGCTGAGTACGATGACTATTTATGCCAGGGTAGCCGCCTGTCATGGCTTCGGCAATATCAGCAGACCTATTTAGCTGAACACGATGACTATCTAAATAATTACAGCCAAATTTCCCATATTTTACTGTATAAGCCCCTAAAATAATACTCCAACATCACCTAAAAATGCCAAAGAAAGGAAATCTAAACAGTTCCTAATCTCTTCCACAAATTCGTGTCATATTATCTAAATCACCTTAAGTACTTCACTACCCGAACCCCTGCTCGACAACTAATCACAATGTTATCAATAGACTTTCTAACGCATACAACAAAATGAAACCAAATAAACTAGCAAAACCAATCTATAAGTTATGCGCGAGCGATTATCTATACAGAAATCCCGGAAAATTCTACCAATCAATTATCTTTTCCTCTCCAGATCATCAATCAAAATTGATTATGTTGAGATATATACCTGAAAACAAAAATAACATCACACACAAAATAAATATCCAGTACAAAGAGCTGAAAACCAAACCAATTCGAAAACGCACCACGGAATTATAGCAAACTACTCATCAAATATTAAAATTTTGCTCACTTTTCAATTTTTTTTGGCAATACCTGATGGATTGCTCTTAATCCGTAGTCAAAATTCAACTCTATTCAGGAGAATGGATAAGATTTTGCGCGGCAGTTTAATATTGGATCACCAAAGAGGAGAAAGAGTTATGAGAGAGAGAGAGAGAGAGAGAGAGAGAGAGAGAGAGAGCTGCTTGTGTGTACAGTAGACTTGGTTTTCAATTACTGGAGCGCCGGAGCGGCATTTCCGAAAACGGTCTCAAACCCGACCCGTTATATCATCGGATCCTTCGGTAGGTTAAATGGAGCTAGCTAATCTACTATAAATTCATCGTTTTATTTTTAAATATAAATTTAAATGAATTTATATTTCCAAACATGCTCAAATATTGTGTGTTTTTCTTGTTAAACTAATCACAAAATATTTTCTCGTTTTAGCGTTTAATTATTATCTAAACTTGTTTTGTTTATTAACGAGTTGAATCTTAGAGTTTATTTATTGAATATTTCGAAAGTCACAAACTTAAATGATTAGATTAAGATAAATATATGTGGTCTCATGTGTCGTGTATGTTGTGATGAATCACACGGATACCACCATTTCGATGATTTTTTAGATTTATATATTTAACATATCAATTTGTTTGTCATAAAAATATTTAAAAATGTTTTGTTCAGGAATCATGAGCTAGTATTACCATACTCAAACATGAATTATTTAGCATTAGCATTAAACTAAAAATTAGAATAATGTGATTCTTCATTGCCCTAACTTCATGGACAAAAAAAGGAAGTGGTGAGATAACATGTAGGTTGGATTCCAAATCCTTACCAAAAAAGATTGGCTTGTATCTAATGACAACTGTAATTTTGGATATTATATAATGCCAACTGTAATAAATTTAACCATTTATAAATTTATACTTTGAATCAAGAAAATAAAATAATGGGTGTTATAATTTTGCACCATCAAACCGTGAATGGCACAATCCAATTTTTTACAGAATATTAAGTGCTCAACCCAAATATTGAAAATTCAGTTAACTGGTCTGGACCCGTGCTTAGAGAAAGATTGGCTGACTCGTTCCTTCCCATCCCGACAACGAAGCGCAGCTCGGTGATAAGACGCTTCACCTCCGACCGTTAGGCCGGGGGTCCGAGTCACTTCGGGGGTAGATGGGGAACCATCGTAGATCCTCCTTAAATCAAGAAAAAAAATAATATCGAAAATTGAAACCAAAGGGCAAAATCAACAAAGATGCTCAAACCCCATACATCCAAATATATAAATAACAAAGAATAATAAAAGAGAGTTATATTTCTGATCATACTTATAAAAGAAATGAATGATAATGATTAATTTTCCTTGATTGGCTCTTAGGTAACTTGAAAGCGAAAGAAGTAATGGTTATGTTTGAATTTGAAAGCCAACTCAAAAGGCATTCGTCCTCTAGTCACAAAATATTTGTGGGAAAATCGTTTTGTTTGATTTCCTCAATAACACACACAAAATTTTGAAAATTTTGTTGTCTTTTTCCTTAAAATTTGAAAATGCATTTTCTCAATATAATAAAATAATCAGCACACAAAATGGTAGTGAATTATTGGCCGACTATATTGGCATGGACCATGGAAGAATTCCACCACCGCCCATGTATTTGTATGAATAAAAAATTGAATAACGAGTTGATCGATGGATTTGAATTTTGAGATTAACTATATTTTCTTCTCGAGGGTTATTTTATAATTTATTGAACTTAATTTGTGATCGATGGATTTGAATTTTGAGATTAACTATATTTTCTTCTCGAGGGTTATTTTATAATTTATTGAACTTAATTTGCAATTTGGATTATGCGAAATTCGTGTTTTACTATAGTCTTTATATTTGAAAATTTCATGGCAGTTTCTGTTGTAATTTTATCGTTTAACTAGATTGTCATTATTATATCTTTAATTTTTAAGTTGTAAGATTGAGGTAACTGTCTGAGAGTAGCAATGGATGCACGTGAAAACAAGGAGTATAAGTATATTTAATTTTAAATTTTATAATATTAGTTTAATTGTAGATTGTTTATAATTATAAATCAATTGGTAAACTTAAAGATCGTGGCCGAAAAAACACAATCCAAGCGCTGGGCTTGCCAAGAAGCCCATTTCATAACTTTCACACACCACCATATCATTAATTTCATTGCAAAATCGGTTGGGATAAGCACAAAGTGAAAATTAAATAGACCATAAAATAAAAAGATAATCATCTACAGCTTTGACCATTCCCACCTGAGTGTTGAACATTTTAACTATTGTCTAACTTATAAAATATTTGGTTCAATTAATATTAATATGCCTTGAATATGTTGTTTGTCGCTAGTTAAATGGGGTCATTTCCTGCCCGTGGATGTAGCCAACATAATGTTGGTGAAACACGTAAATCTGTGTCTCTTTACGTTTCTTTTTGTCTCGATTACACAAATACTCTATTCTGTCACAACAATTAAAGTTACCGTCTTACAAATCTTGATATGAGATACTCGAGCAGTGTTGTATGCATGTTAAGCTTCCTGTCTTGAGAGTACGTTCACAAGAATGAAGTTATGAAGAATTTATGGGGGGTCGCATAAGCGGTGGAGTGTGTTTTTTTTTAATTCGCTATAAAACGAAGAACCTTGCTATTAGGACTTGATATTTTGTGGATCCTTTTAGAAGAGAGAATGCCTTCATGAACGGGGATACATGTGGTGTATAGATGTCATCAGCTCGTGCAGTAAGGTATTGGGTTAAGTTATTGAATACGACTGGGATTATTGGGGGTATATAGTCCCGTTTGCTCCCCAAGCTATTGTTTTTATTTTTTAATATCAGTGTTGACCCAACTTAGTGCTTTCGTCATTAGTGTTCTTTCCGCTTTTGGAGATGGCAAATTTTATGTGTTCTTAATACTTGAGAAAATGAATTAATTTGTCCATTTTTCAAGATCTCAAAGGGGTGTGGAAGTACATAAGAACTCTTGTCGATGAAAATAGTAGTATTGCTTGGAGAGAGATCGTTCACATATCTTTCATTTTTCAATATACATCATATACAATATAGGATAAAAAGGGCATAATAAGTGATTTTAGCATTTATAAAAAGAATTTATCATCCTGGAGTATAAAACTGGTCAAGAATTGTGTCAAGAGGGCCCACGACCCTTGTTTTATTTCTTCCGTTCAGTGGAGCTGATTTGGGGAAGAGGTTGAAATATGCCAATGTAAAGTATTGTCTAAAAAGACCAAAAACACCTCAAATGTTTCCTTTATTTCCATGAGTTGTCCCTCTGCAAAATAATGGCCGCCATAAGAAGAGGTGAAGATGTCACCCCCATTGCCTTCAATTTCATCCACGCCCGTCTCCTCCGCGCTGCCCCTGCTCACCGTCGTCCTCAGTTCTGTTCTACTCATCTCCTCTCCCTCTTCTATTTGGTCTCTCTCTCATCTCCCGCATCATCGCTCGCCGCAACTGGTCTCGCCTCCGCTCCGTCGTCAGTCTCCCACTCCCTTCCATCTCGACCTCACTCTCCGCAAATTGGATGAAACTTGTTGCTGCTTCAATTAATATGCTGCGCCGGCGAAAATTGGAAAGTGAAGACTGAACTTTCTGGTCTTTGATTTTGGGGAAATGAAAACGGTGGGGGTAAAATCGTAATCTTATCTTCAATTCTTGGTGTCAGCCGCACTCCCAGATTCATAAACCACCTATTGCGCAAGAAATGAATTTTGCATATTTCTGATGAACAGTGGCGGGCCCTTGCTCATTTCAAGGGCTCGCATGAATTATATATTGTAAACCGAACGCATGTAAATGAACAGAATTGGAGTCATTTCTTGGCATTTCTGACCGAGCGAAGACGTCCTAAATCTTGATATATGTGATCCCTAACAAGTACGTTAAGAGCTTTTGTAACTGCTTGTTTGAACTGGCTAGTAACTTTATTAATACTTTTGCAATGCCCCAAAATTAGTGGCTACAATAGTAAAATGTATAGCTACAACGTGACTATCAACATTAATTGATTCCCTCGTTGAATCATCCACAACTCGACGACATATGTATTTTACAAATATTCTGGAATCAAATGAATGCATTAAGAACTGGTCGATGGTTACATGCCCGTGTATATGGATAGACATAAATACCAATCGTTTACTCCATTTGTGCCAATTTATTAAATGTTCTCCTTCATAGAAATCCATGAGTTACATCTTAAAACCAATTTGTGATAAGAGGAGAGGCCCATGAGACTTATATAGAGGATTAAGCTCTTTGTGTACACCGATGTGGAATATTATTATATTCATTTTTATGTTTCAATTGTCAACACTCACCTCCTAAAATAGAGGTAGATGGAGTAACAACGTGCATGTACTAGAATCCACCCACCAAGAACAATAGGCAACCAATTAAATTACTACTGCTTTATATCTTACAAAGTTTGTCACACTTGAATCACTACAGATTTTTAAAAATATAATTTAAAATAAATTGAAAAAATTTATGAAATATACTGCTACTTTTATAATAAAATATAAGTGAAAATGAGACAAAACTAGTAAAAATAAAATTTGACAAATTTTCAGGGACAAAGGAAAGAAGTATCTTAAATAAACAACTTCTCATTTTTGTTATTAGCTCACCAATTTTGTTTTTTTAAAAGGATCAATAATGGTTTCTCATCTATCCCCATGGTGACTCAACCCTGACTTATTAGTTGAAACTTGAAAGAAAGCGTCTTACCATCCAAGTCATTTTAAGATGCGCTTCATCGTCTCATAACGTCACCAGTTGCACCTTAATTTGTTTCCCACTTTTGAGTTTTGGGTTGTTAAATTAGCACTATTTCAAAATTAATTCATTTTACTCTATAAAATTCTTATATAGTAATATACCCCGTGACAATGTATTTTTATTGAAAGAAAAGAAATCATCCTATAGAGAGTGCGAATGTGCGATATTACCAAAAACAAAAACCGAAGTAGCACCCAAGTAAACAAAATTTGAAAAAAAAAGTACTAAAGGCTTTGAGAAAAACACAAAAACTACGATAGAATAAATAATAATATCAAAATGTTACGCTAACAACATAATATTTCAAATTACTTTTGTAATGAAACATGTTGACATTTCTGGTGGAATATATCTATTGGAGATCAGAGAATATTCTGTAAAATAAAGAAGATTGCATAAGATCAGGAAAAGATTGAAGGAGATATTTAGCCGGTTAATTAGGGAGATTTGATTGAGAGTATCTTACCATGTATAGTTTTTTCCTTAGCCTATATATGATGTACAATCTCATTGTGAATGATATATCAAACAATTATACAATTCTACATGGCATCCGAGCAGGTTAGGCTCAGAAAACTATCATCATAGCCCCCAAAATATACCTCTCTCGACCAAAACGGCGAGAAGAACAACCCAGCCAGAAAAATGGCAGAAGAAAAACCAGAAATCGAACCTGTTGCCGAAAAAATTAGATCGAGTAAGAGTGTTACCGTAGCCTTCAAATTGAATGGCTCAAACTATTCACTATGGGCACGATTGATGAAAGTGTCCATAGGCGCGAGGAGTCTACCGCCATATATCAGGAGTCCCGCCTCCACCACAGCCGGAGGAGAACGGATATACCGATTGGGAGGAGATAGACCTAATAGTCTTCTCCTGGATTATTGACAACATGGAAACCAACCTCATCGCCGATTTCGCACATCACCAAATGACGAAGGCACTGTGGGATACTCTCGCCGTAACTTTTGCAAGTTCGGCGGACTCGTATCTCATATATGACCTGCGAGACAAGGCAAGCAGAATTTTACAAGGAGATTCAACATTGGAGGCCTACTGGAGCAGGCTCCACGGGCTGTGGATCGACATCGATCGATGGCCTCACAAGACAGTTGATTGTTGTGACAAAGGAATAGCACAATACCAGAACATCAAATCCGAACTACGACTATTCAAATTTCTCACCGGATTGAACGAGAAGTATGACTGGATCCCGCGAGATCTTCAAGGAGGATCCCTACCCCTCAGCCGACGTAGCATATGGAAGGGTGAAACGAGAGGCGGCTTGACTCAAGATCATGTCGTCGGCATCCAATTCGACCTCCATCACCGTCGGAAACGAGACATCATCGGGGGTCGGATTCAGATTTGGAGCTCGAGAGTACCGTCCATCACAGCCGCAGAACAGAGGTCAGTCGCCGATGCCATGCTCCGCCGCCAACTGCCGGGGAAACAACAAACCGGACAAATCCAAGCTCTGGTGCTCCCATTGTGGGATGCACAAGCATACAAAGGAAACATGTTTCCAATTAGTGGGGTATCCAGAGTGGTGGGAAGAAGAGAAAGTCGGTAAGGCTAAAATCGCCATCGGAACCAACGGCGGAGGAAGGAACTAGACAGAGGGAAGCCAAGAGGCGGCGGGGTTCCAAGAGAAGAGGCCAGATACCGGTGGTCTCTCAACCGGTGGTGGGGGGAAAACGGCAGAGGCGATGATCGCCTCCCTTAGATTGGATGGCGGCGGCGAGAATTGAGGTAAAGGGTTAGGGATTGAAAACCCTAACCCTAATAAAAATTACCTTACTATTAAGTCCCCATTTTTTAAGTATTATGAAAAATCACCCCATTCTGATAATTATAGTAGAAATCACCCCCAGCCTATTGATAATTGCAGAACTGACCCCATTATATGCAAAAACTCCTTTGCACCCTTAGAGAATTCATCGTATGCATTTGATGCCTGAGATTGTGATATTGTTAATGACACGGGATGGATTTTTTACTGTGGGGCCACCGAAACTATGTCATAAGACATAAATGATTTTTTGGAAATTCATAAGACTCCTAAGTCACATATAAAAACTGCAAATGGAGGGGTAACACCAGTTGAAGGGGCGGGAACTATAGAAATTTTTCCTAATGTTCATATTCCCAATTGCCTCTATGTTCCTAGATTATCTCAGAAGTTAATGTCAATTAGTCATGTGACTAAGGATTTAAATTGTTCTCTATTGATGCACCCAAACTTCTGTATGTTACAGGATATCCGGACGGGGAAGATTTTTGGACGTGGCACTGAGCGTCGTGGGCTCTACTTTGTGGATGAGATTGCTCGACAAGATGGTGCGGCGATGCTTGCTCACGGATTCACTAATCAAGATACTTGGCTCTGGCACCGTCGGATGGGTCATACCTCTCCGGGTTATTTGAAACCTTATTTCCTAAACTTTTTGTTCCTAGAAACTTCTCTTGTGAAGCTTGTGTTTTGGCCAAGAGCCACCGAAACTCTTTTAAACCAAATGATACTCGTGTTGACACTGTTTTTTCCCTTATTCATTCTGATGTGTGGGGCCCAATGCCTATAGGAACTAGTTTTGGTTTTAAATACTTTGTGATATTTGTTGATGAATGCAGTAGAGCTACTTGGGTTTATTTCATGAAACATAAATCTGAAGTATATGACAAATTCGTGTTGTTTTATAAAATGGTTCAAACTCAATTTCAGACGTCTGTCAAAATCCTACGGTCTGATAATGGGTGGGGGAATTTTTAAATAGTTCCATGACAAAAAAATTTGGCGAAAATGGGTTAGTACACCAGACTTCTTATTCCCACACACCAGGACAAAACGGGGTAGTAGAACGGAAAAATTGAATCATCCTCGAAATGACCCGAGCCCTCCTATTTGACTCAAAAGTACCTCCATCTTTTTGGCCAGAAGCTATAGCTACCTCAGTTTACCTTCTCAATCGACTTCCCACTAAAATACTAAACCGAAAAACCCCTCTAGATCACCTTTCCACCTTGACCAAAATTCCCTCAGCCTTATCCTTACCACCTAAACCTTTGGTTGTTCTGTTTATGTACATGTCCCAAAGCATGAAAGAAATAAATTCTCCTCGTGTGCAATTAATTGCATTTTTATGGGATATGGGATTAACCAGAAGGGCTATAGATGTTATGACCCCAAGACCAAATGGGTTATTACCACCATGAACTGCAACTTCCTTGAAACTGAATTCTTCTACCACCTTGGGACTCAGGGGAGAGTGTGAGACAGGGGGAGACCCAAGAAAATGACTCCCTTCGGTGGTATGTGCCAAGTAACTTTGATTCGGATCCAACAGAGCAAGCTGGCATTAGGGGTGTCGAAACGGGTACCCGTTTGTAGCCAAAATCTTTGTCTCATTACCCGACCCGCACAGTGACGGGTACCCGCCTTGTCGGGTACGGGATACCCGTACCCGACCCGTTTAAAATATATTCATCACGTTGGCTTTATATCTGAATATGGTCAGTTGGTCACACAATCTGAATAATAGGTACTATATTTTACTCAACTAGTTATTTGGCCGGCGCCGGCAGCTACAATCCTTCTCGGCGCAACATATCTGAATAATATTCATTCACACAACAAACAACAAAAACTCCACCAGCCTTACTATAGATTAAATATGACAATTGCTGACAACCAACTCACCATGCACCAGCTTGATAAAAAATTAATTTACCAAATACTCATCCAACACATAGGTTACGTGTTATAATTCTAAAACTCATCCCCAAATACTTGCCACCTAAATCTATATTTTAATGCATAAAGAGGTTGCATGAAAGAGTATGCAATATTTTGTAAACACAGAACAAAATCTTGTTTCGGTTTTAATAATTTCCAACGCAGTTTCTTAGGAATTGGGGCAGCAATCTGGAAGTTATTGACTTGAGCCCTTACCTTCTTCGCGACAGGGGTCGGCGGTTGATGTGGGTGGTGGCGGGCGGCGGGTGTGGGTGGCGGCGGGCGGCGGGTGGCAGCGCGGGTGTGAAGAACAGACAATTTAGGGTAATGGACAAAAGACTTCAGAGTTAATTCTAAAACGTGTATTAATTAAAATTACGGTAATGGACAAAAGACTTAAACGGATATTAATTAAAAGTTTTAATACAATATTTATATTTAAACGGGTATATAAGCGGATATCGAGTATTCCCGTTCGGGTATCGGGTATACCCGATACCCGCAAAAACCTGAAACTCAATACCCATACCCGAACCCGTTCCCGTTCCCGCTTATGTCGTGTAGCGGGTACCCGAAACCCGACGGGTAACGGGTCGGGTGTGTGGGTACCCAATACCCGTTACCCGTTTCGACACCCCTAGCTGGCACTGTTCATGAGTTGATCCCGTCTGCAGAGACGATCCCGACAATGCTTCCGCCGCGTTCCTCTGATCCAACCGTAACGGAATCTGAGGTAATATCTAGTCCGAATCCTGAAAGTTCAGATATTATTCCTGACTCACTTGGTACAGAAGAAGAAGGGGAAGAAGATACTACTATTGATCAGGATATAAGGCAGTACGTACTTCCTCCACGGAGTACGAGAGGAATTCCGCCCAAGAGATACTCCCCGGAACAAATAGGGAGGAAAAGCAGATACTTGGTGGCTAACTTTGCCAAAGCCAACATATCCAAATTGGCAAGGGCATTCTATACAACACTGTGTGAAGAGGAGATTCCTAGAACCTTTGAAGAAGCCTTCAAAATCAAGTACAGGAGGGAGACAATGCTCGTCGAAATGAGAGCACTGAAACGAAACGGCACTTGAGAGGTCAGCCCATTGCCCGATGGGAAACATACAGTTGGCTGCAGATGGGTCTTCACAATTAAACGGAGACCAGATGGGAGTATTGAGCGATACAAGGCTTGATTAGTGGCAAAGGGGTATACGTAGACTCAGGGAGTTGATTATTCAGAGACATTCTCCCCAATCGCAAAAATGAACACTGTAAGAGTTTTACTGTCCGTTGCAGCAAACAAAGACTGGCCACTTCATCAGTTTGACGTCACCAATGCATTCCTTCATGGAGAATTGAAGGATCCTATCTATATGGAGGCCCCACCGGGCTTCACAGAGGAATTTGGACAAGGCAAGGTGTGCAAGTTAAAGAAAACTCTATATGTGTTGAAGCAGTCCCCGAGAGCTTGGTTCGGGAGATTCACGGAAGTAATGAAACGATACGGCTATCGACAGAGTAACTCTGACCACACCCTTTTCATCAAACGGAGAGGAGAAAAGATCACTTGCCTGATAATTTATGTGTATGATATGATCATTACAGGGGATGATGCAGAGGAAATAAAAGATCTTAAGGGGCATTTGGCTACAGAGTTTGAGATGAAGAATCTAGGAGATCTCAAATATTTCCTTGGGATCGAAGTGCTCAGATCTGGAAAAGGAATCTTCATTAGTCAACGAAAGTATGTTCTTGATCTTTTGACGGAAATAGGGATGCTCGAGTGCAAACCAGCAGATACTCTCATAATGCAGAATCATGGCCTTCAAATAATCAAAGGAGCAGCGTCAACTGATCGGGGGAGCTACCAAAGGCTGGTAGGGAAACTCATCTATCTATCCCACACTCGGCCTGATATTGCATATGCAGTTGGGGTGCTTAGTCAGTTTATGCATAACCCACAGGACGAACATTGGGAGGCAGCACTTAGAGTAGTGCGCTGCATGAAGGGGACCGCCGGACATGGAGTACTGTTCCGAAAAAAATGGACATCTCGACATTCATGGATACACTGATGCAGACTGGGCAGGGAACCCGGTTGATAGGCGGTCAACATGAGGGTACTTCACCTTTGTGGGTGGCAATTTGGTCACTTGGAGGAGCAAGAAGCAGAAAGTAGTGGCTCTGTCAAGTGCAAAAGCCGAATTCCAAGGCATCAAAAGTGGACTCACTGAAATTCTTTGGCTTAGGAGGGTAATGAAGGAGCTAAACCTCGAATCACAAAAGAGCGATTAGTATTTCAGAAAATCCAGTGCAACATGATAGAACCAAACACGTCGAGATTGATCGACATTTCATAAGGAGAACCTTGAAGAGAAGATAGTAGAAATTCCCTATGTGAAGTCCGAAGATCAACTAGCGGACATCTTGACCAAGGCCGTATCTGCAAAGAACGTTCAAGAAGTTTTGGGCAAGTTAAGTTTTGGGAATCTCGTCACTTAACTTGAGGGGGAGTGTTGGAGATCAGAGAATATTATGCAAAATAAAGAAGATTGCATAAGATTAGGAAAAAATTGAAGGAGATATTTAGCCGGTTAATTAGGAAGATTTGATTGAGAGTATCTTACCATGTATAGTTTTTTCCTTAGTTTTTTCCTTAGCCTATATATGATATACAATCTCATTGTGAATGATATATCAAACAATTATACAATTCTACAATATCAATCCTAATTCTGTCATGTCGAATTCAAGTCGACGTGCCGGAATGAATCCCACGTGGCTAGTTAGCACAAAGAAAAGCAATATATATAGGGGTGAAAATAAAAATTCTAGTGAAAATATAAATTCAAGACTTAGTATTGTTCGGTATATAAAAACATCATATTATTTTTTTGTTGTTGAATTAGATTTTTGTACGACATATGAAGTGAAGACTGCGTTTATTTTGCATCACGGATTAGTAGTATTTATTATTTACCATACCAAAATTCACATGCTAAAATTAGTCTATTCATTAAATAGTCTATATGTGGTAGATACCATAGATTAGTCTAGAATGTTTTATTTATCCAAATTATCTCCCAAAATTTTCAGGATATATAATTTTGACATTTTTCTCAGTTATTCTATTGATTTAGATTTAGGGAAAATTTGTGAATAACGTGTAAGCCAAATACATTAGTTTAATTTTATATTTCATAATTTTCAGACTTGACTCAATAGCTTTTTTGTGAGGTGAACACAATTTTGTACAGTATATAAGTAATTAACTTTCCCTTTCATGTCAAATATACAAGTATACAATTTCTCTTAAATTAATCAAATCAGTAAGAGAATTAAAAATATTTATAACATAATCGCCATTTTTAAAGTTTGGTATAGATTATAGTAAATGAACAAATTTTGTAGTAATTTTTTCGAAAAGTTACCATAATTTTTAAACGTAGAAAAAGAGTCACGAGCGACGACCTGTATAACTAGTTATGAATTTAAAGGCTCCATTATAAGTAGAAAAAGGCATGAACGGTATTTGTTAAGCTACATTCCTCTACGTGGGTTCCATTATTCCAAAAGTTAGAAATTAGGATTGTTGACACATGCCATGGACTTAAATAATTATTTGTGAGATACTTTATTTTGATATTTGTTGCAAGTTGCAACAATGAGATTATAAGTGAGAATTGAAATTTCCACAGGAAAACGACAATAGAGCACATAAAATAAACGAAAAAGAGATGAACTTATACAAAATATATGCTCTTAATTAGATTCGAATACACATGATGCACTCATTTGGTTTGGAGATATGCATATATCTTTTTTAAGGAAGAGTTAAAAATGATTATCATCTCTCACCAATATTATAACTGAATGAATGAAACATTTAAATTCGAACATTATTAGAAGTGAGGAATTTTAATTTATTCATTCATCTCTTATTCATCGATTCTACATACTCATTCATCACTCTCATTTCCAAAAAAAAAATCACTTAATTAATAGTCAATTTCTTGTGGACAACTAAGTTTTATGGTTTTTCATGGTCAATTTGAAATATATCCCATTAACAAGAAATTTCAAGATCTTGAGACTAATTGAAAATATAGGGAAAAAATACTTAGGGACTGAATGCTTGGGTTATATTCATGCAACCATTCAGTTTCTACTACTTTATTTGAAAATTTTACTAAGTAAAATAAAAAAGTGGCTTGTAGAATAGTCGATAACAATTGAAGAAATATCTCATCTTCTTAATTTTTTTCATTTTTTCAGTAATTGTGATCGACCGAATTCACTAAATAGTAATGTGTCTAGACTACTAAATTTTTACTCGGCGAAAAATAGGACCCACCTACAATTGATCCAAAACCACGTAAGCACTACACTTGTATGGTGTAGAGAAGTGCCAAATAGACTATTTTTCCATCATGTATCCTCAAATTAATTAGACTATCACTCTAGCTATCTATATATAGCCAAACTTTCATCATGTTATTTAGATTCAACAAAACCTCACTCCAGTAAACTCTCTCTCCAAACCAGTTCTCTTTGATTGTGTACTCCCATCATTTGACCAAATATATTTAAGCCATACCATTTTAAGTTAGAGCCAACATGCAGGTGAGCTGGCTTTGCATTTCCTTTTTTTATTATACTAACCAGTAATTAACATGAATTTTACTACCTATGTGGTTCAATTACTATGTTATACTTACAACCTACCAATATACAAATAGTCATGCATTTGAACAAAAAAAAAGTCATTCTTTGAGCTTTTTGTTTGAAATCACCTAAAGAATTTTGTTTATAATCAAGTGGTATATAATTGCATGCATCATTAATAGAAGTAAAGCATGCAATATATCACTAAAATATAACATAAAAATGAGAATATCTACCAACACACTTTTTGTATGTGTAACACCAGATCCTTCAATGGGTATTGAAGTTAGCAGAACAAGAAGCTTCAAGAATAGTGATGCGAAGCATATTTCCTATACTTTTCCCCCGTAGACTAAACATTTCTATGTAATTGTAACTCACCAAAGTGTGTTTTGAGTGTAGTTTTGGGTGTTGGAAGCTGGAAATGCGTCAGAATAGCAGGCAGAAGAAACACCCGGTCGGGCGATTCTGAGCTTCTAAAACGCCCGGTCGGGCGTTACGCATGAGGATTCCAGAAAGTTCGCCCGGTCGGGCGATTATTGACGACACAAAACGCCCGGTCGGGCGTTTCCCCACGATACCTCCAGAAGCCGTTCGCCCGGTCGGGCGATTATCCCTTCTAATTTCGCCCGGTCGGGCGTTTGGTGGTTCAACTGCATTTCAGCAGTTTTCTCGGCAGTTTTGCTGGGGAAATAAAAAGAGAAAGGAAACGGACAGAGAGGGGGAGACAGAGAAAAAGACAGAAGGAGAGAAAGGAGGAGAGGAAGAAGAGAAGGAAGACATTCCGGCCATTATTCCGACCATCCATTCCCGAATCCCAACTCCACTCGACGAGAGCATCACACCTATGGTTTTATTTCTACATTCTACCATGTGTATAGGCTAGGCTCTCTTTGTTGCTCCGAGTTGTAATCTAGGCTTGTATGAATGTTTTCACACCATCGAATCATGTGTTTTGGTACCAACAATGTTTGCTTTAATTAAAATGCTACGTTTTTGGCTAATGATGTAGTGTTGTTAAATCTTAACTATTGTCTCTTTAACATAGCTTAGGATTGATCGTTTGTTGGTATGCTTTCGATTTAGAACTGTTCAGGGGATAAATTGATAGTGGATTAGGTAAGTGATTATAGTAGACGACATTTATTCCCGCGCATCCGCAGGAACTAAATGTCGTTGAAAGTTGGTTCATGGAACAAGTGTTCAGCTGACTGTGAACTATACGTCGTAGACATGTTCAGTGCACGCGATTAGGTTGATAATTTTAATCCCGTCGTATGGTTCGTCGTAATGGTGTGTAACAACGCAAGCTTAGAAAGCAACTTGGAGTGACTTGTCTTTCTCGTGTTAAAAGTCTCATTTAAGTAGCTTAAGTTAGTTAACCATTTCAAAATCAAACAAAATCTTTTTATGCTTTGTGTAGTCATATTAAGTGTAAGCAATCTCGCCTCCCTGTGGATCGACACTTGAAATACTACTACGATACTGTATTCTTGCAGTAGTGTAGTATTATTAGAGTTTAAATAATTGAACTTGATAATCTTTATACATTGATTAAGAACTCTAAAATATCACATCAAGTTTTGGCGCCGTTGCCGGGGAGGCAATAGCTTGTTTATGCTTAAGTGTTTTAGTTTTTATTTTGTTTTGTTTGATTTTTCTTTTTGAGTTTTTTAGGTACCTTGTTCGTGTTCTACGGTGTGATAGCCATTTACCACGTCCGGACTTGAAGACGAAGGAGTGTATTATTTTAGGTAATTTTTAGCTAACTCTTAGTTTAGTTTTAGGTAGTTTTGTTTGCACACTAGCACACACGTTTTATAGGACTTACCCCGAAGTTGTCGAGAGGTCTCGCTTTCGGTAATTAGGAAATATTTTGTGCTTGTGCTTGGTGTATTTTCTGTTGTGTAGATAACATAAAAAAAAAAAAAAAGAAAGTCGTGAATGCACACGAGATCTCAGGGTACACCGCCTTTCGGATTACTCTGTTATCAAAGAAGGAAAGGGTCAGGAAGTTCAGCCGGGTTTGAAATTCAACAGGATTCGCCGAGTCCAATCAGAGATAACCCATTGTTTGAGAATAGTGACAGTGATCTGGAAGCTGAGTCGATGGCCGACAATAATAACAACAACGCTGTCCCACCACCCGTTGTGAGGTTTGGCGACACTCTTAGATCGGGAATTGAGTACCCCGGAGAGTTTGCTTATGCGAACAACAACATCAACATTCCACCTCACTACATTAGTTTGGTGAATGGGGGGAATCTTTTCCATGGACGGGATGATGAAGACCCGATGAGCCACCTCAATGCCTTCTACGAGTTGACGAACTCTCACAGACCCCCGAATGTGGAACACAATCTGATCAAGAGGGTCTTATTCCCATTCTCTCTGAGGGAGAAAGCAAGAGCTTGGTATGACTCTATACCGGGCTACAACATTGAAACATTCCAAGAGTTGAAGACGTTGTTCCTCTTAGAATATAATTCCCCGATGAAGATCGAGAAATTGAGAGAAGAGATCACTTCTTTCCATCAAAAGTATGATGAGTCCTTTGCAGAAGCTTGGAAGAGATTCACAGACCTGATAAGGAAATGCCCGAGCCATGGTCTAGCTCCGGGGCATGACCTTTTGAAATTCTACAAGGGACTCAACAATGAAGGCACGGGACTAGTTACTGCAGGCTCTAATGGAAACCTGGATGACTTAACGCATGAGGAGGTGAGAGCCTTATTCCAAAGGTTGGCTAACAATCAACGGAACTGGCACAACCCAAGGAGAGCAGCGGAGAAAGGAGGAGACACATTCGGTGCTACAAAGGATGCAGAGAGAGTATCTGCAATTGAAGCTCAATTGGCAGATATAAGCACCCAGATGTCGTCGATGACAAAGGCAGTGAAATCGCTGCAACTGACTCCTCAACCCAAAGCAGTGGCAGTGATGAGATGTGGATTGTGTCAAGGAGGGCATCATACTGATCAATGTTCTAGTATTCAAGGACCACCAATCGAGGATGTGAACTACATTGGCAACAATGGCCAAGGGTTTAACCAAGGCAACCAATACAGCAATCAGCAGAATTGGAGGCCTCAGCAATCGAACTGGAATCAAAGTGGTCCTAGCAACAACTCGGGGACCCAATGGAGGACAAACACTCAACCCCCGGGTTATGAGAAGAAGCCATCAGTCGAGGATCAATTGGGACAGATTCTCTCGTTTATGACTAAGAGTCAAAGGGAGAATGAGAATTTCAAAGAGAAGACGGTGGAAAAGTTTGGTCAGATGGAAGCTACATTGAGGAATCTCGAGACTCAAATTGGGCAGATCGCTACAGCATCTCACACAAGAATTCCTAATGCTATCCCGAGTGATACGGTGCCCAATCCTAAAGGTTTTGAACAGTGCAAGGCAGTTAAGTTAAGAAGTGGGAAGGATCTTGAGTCTCCAATCATGCTAGATGCACAAAATGGCTCGAACATCTTGCACGCAGGGGCGGACAAGTTGTTTGGCTCACAAACCTCGCACGCAGGGGCGGACGAGGGGATTGAGTGGGCTACTACCGAAGCTAGGGAATGTCAACAAGAAAAAGAAGAGTCAACCATGAGTGATATCCACAAGAAGAATCCACTAAGTCCGGCAATGGACCCGAAGTGTCCATTTAATTTTCCAGATTTTATCCCGCCACCACCTTTCCCAGTCGAGAATAAGAAGAAGGGTAGGAAAATAATTCAAGAGAAAGGACTCGATTGGATGATGAACATTATCAGGAAAGTTAATGTAGATGTGTCCCTGGTGGATTTGTTCCTACACTTTCCTAAATTCTCCAAGTTTTTTAAGGATCTTATTGCGAAAAAGGAGAAGATACAAGACGATGGTGTGGTGAGATTGAGCGCATTTTGCTCACAATTGGTGAAGGGGAAGATACCTGCGAAGAGACGAGACCCTGGGAGTTGTGTGATCCCATGTGAGATGGGAGATAAAAAGTTCCCAAAGTGCCTACTTGATCAAGGCTCGGGAATATCATTGATGGCTCTGAAGACGGCGAGGTCAATCGGTCTACAAGCGAGGATTGAGTCAATCGATATTGAGCTACAATTGGCGGATCACTCAATTGTGAAGCCACTAGGGATCATCAAGGATGTCTTGGTGAAGGTGGACAAGTTTGTACTCCCGGTCGACTTTATTGTCTTAGAGATGGAAGAGGACAAGGACATGCCTATCCTCTTTGGTAGGCCATTTTTAGCAACCGGTGATGTTGTGATAGAGACCAAGACAAATACGGTCATGTTTCGAGTAGATGGACAGAATGTGGTGATCAAGCAAGAGAAGGCGGGGAAGCGCCTATTGGAGCCTGGATAGAGGTAGACAAGGATGAAGAAGGTCGAGCCAACGACTAGAAACAAAGGCGCTGATTGGGAGGCAACCCAAGTTTTTTGTTTTTATTTTTGATTTCATATGTTGGAGGTTTTGTTTGCTCAATTCTTTCCTCCAACATTTATTTTGAATTGAGTGTTTTTTTTTTTGTAGTTTTTGTTCTTTTTGTAGGAGCAACTGGGAGTTAGGATTGGAGCTTAGGAGGAAGCACACCTGCAAAGGATTTTTACACCCACCCTCCCACCCGAACGCACTATGGACGTCATGCCAAGTTTGGGGGAGTTTCCTTTCCCTTTACTTTATTTGTCTTTTTTGCATGCATTGAGGACAATGACGCATTCAAGTTTGGGGGGTTATGAATGATTTGTGATGTTTGTTTTTGGGTGTTTTGCTTCATAAAGATGTTTTGAATCTATGTAGTTGACGGATGCATGCTTTATCTTCGGCTTTCTGGTTAGGAAATCTTGCTTGATCTTACTTGATCTTTGAAGCTTAGGATGAATGGAATGGGTGCATGAATTTATTTGAAAGAGCATGTTGTGATTACATCCGATTTCTTAAGTTGAGGAGAGTATGAAAATCGCATGACTTGTGGAAATTATTTTGGATTGATTTGCTTTATCGAGTGAAGTGCTTGCGTTCGTTTGTGTTAACGATTTGGGAGGATAAGGCACTAGGATGAACTCCATGGCCAAATGATCACATGCCTAGTCCATCAAATGATCCCCTAGAAGCCACCTTGAGCTTAATTTCTTATTCTTTGTGTAAACACTTAGCCAAACACTTAGCCACTGAAATAAGCCTAATTTTAGCCTCATCGATAGACCTTGCTACTATTTGGGTGCTAAATACAAGTTGAGCTTTGTGGTTTGAGTTTGAGTGTGGGTGGTGAATTGTAAAGAGTAGACATTTCTAGACTTGATAGAAGGTGAAAAGAATGAAGTTCTAAGGAAAAAAAAAAAAAAAACAAGAAAAAGAAAAAGACGACCTCCAAATTCACAAAAGTCGAGGTCTTTACAAAAACAAAAAAAAAAAGGAATAAATTGATGAAATAAAGATAGAGCTTCTATGTTTGTTTGTGTAATCTCGTCTGGAATAGATCTCAAGTTTGGGGGAGTGTGGGTTTGGTTGTAATTTTTCGTTGGTTAATCTTTGGAAGGAAGTTGTAGGAGAGAAGATTTTGGCACTCAAATGTGTAGCCTTTGAGCTCACTATCCATACTTATCCTACCTCGTCCCTAGCCCCATTACAACCTTGAAATAAGACCTTGGACCTTATCGTTGATGCTTGTGGATGTTGTGTAAAGAACTTGGTAGAGTTAAAGAGGTTCGATTTGAAATCTGTGAGTCTATGTGGTTAGTATTGCTTAATGAGTCAATGATGATGGTTTGAGTTGTTTGATCGCATGCTTGGACGTATTTTGAAGTGCACCTTAACTTGACGTTCTAGGAGGATGAGTGATTGTTCTTGAGAGTGGGAAATCTCGATTGGAAATGTCGGGGGTTTAGTTCTTGTCACTCACGTCCCTACATGATTCTTGTTGATGAAAATCTCTTTGCGGGTTAGACTTGGTTGAGTTTTTGTGCTTAAAATGTATCTTGCTCGGGGCGAGCAATAGCTTAAGTTTGGGGGTATTTGATGCGAAGCATATTTCCTATACTTTTCCCCCGTAGACTAAACATTTCTATGTAATTGTAACTCACCAAAGTGTGTTTTGAGTGTAGTTTTGGGTGTTGGAAGCTGGAAATGCGTCAGAATAGCAGGCAGAAGAAACACCCGGTCGGGCGATTCTGAGCTTCTAAAACGCCCGGTCGGGCGTTACGCATGAGGATTCCAGAAAGTTCGCCCGGTCGGGCGATTATTGACGACACAAAACGCCCGGTCGGGCGTTTCCCCACGATACCTCCAGAAGCCGTTCGCCCGGTCGGGCGATTATCCCTTCTAATTTCGCCCGGTCGGGCGTTTGGTGGTTCAACTGCATTTCAGCAGTTTTCTCGGCAGTTTTGCTGGGGAAATAAAAAGAGAAAGGAAACGGACAGAGAGGGGGAGACAGAGAAAAAGACAGAAGGAGAGAAAGGAGGAGAGGAAGAAGAGAAGGAAGACATTCCGGCCATTATTCCGACCATCCATTCCCGAATCCCAACTCCACTCGACGAGAGCATCACACCTATGGTTTTATTTCTACATTCTACCATGTGTATAGGCTAGGCTCTCTTTGTTGCTCCGAGTTGTAATCTAGGCTTGTATGAATGTTTTCACACCATCGAATCATGTGTTTTGGTACCAACAATGTTTGCTTTAATTAAAATGCTACGTTTTTGGCTAATGATGTAGTGTTGTTAAATCTTAACTATTGTCTCTTTAACATAGCTTAGGATTGATCGTTTGTTGGTATGCTTTCGATTTAGAACTGTTCAGGGGATAAATTGATAGTGGATTAGGTAAGTGATTATAGTAGACGACATTTATTCCCGCGCATCCGCAGGAACTAAATGTCGTTGAAAGTTGGTTCATGGAACAAGTGTTCAGCTGACTGTGAACTATACGTCGTAGACATGTTCAGTGCACGCGATTAGGTTGATAATTTTAATCCCGTCGTATGGTTCGTCGTAATGGTGTGTAACAACGCAAGCTTAGAAAGCAACTTGGAGTGACTTGTCTTTCTCGTGTTAAAAGTCTCATTTAAGTAGCTTAAGTTAGTTAACCATTTCAAAATCAAACAAAATCTTTTTATGCTTTGTGTAGTCATATTAAGTGTAAGCAATCTCGCCTCCCTGTGGATCGACACTTGAAATACTACTACGATACTGTATTCTTGCAGTAGTGTAGTATTATTAGAGTTTAAATAATTGAACTTGATAATCTTTATACATTGATTAAGAACTCTAAAATATCACATCAAATAGCAACTCCCATCACTAAAAATACATTGCAGAAGAGGAAGAAGAAGACATCGGAGAATAAGGTTTTACCCATAGCTGGTTCGTCTGATCAGTCCTGGTCGAGCAACGAGCTCGCTGATTCAGACAAGAAGAAGAAGAAGAAGAAGAAGGGACGTGGTTAGCAGAGAATATTTCTACAATCTTGATTCTGAGATGAATATTGTTATGTGATCAAGTTGTTCAGATACTTATTCAGTTTGCCTAGTTCCTTTACCAACCAAGAATTGAAGTTGTCAAGTATGTATCTTGAGTGATCATGACTCAGGTAATCCAGAAACAGCCTCATTCATTTATGATTTAGTTATCTCAAAATGTGATATTGCAGAGTAAAATATGCAAAAGACTGCTATGACTTAATGCGAAACGAAGAAATGAAACTAGGGATGCTCTGTTTTGTTGTCATAGTATTTTGTAAGTTTTAAGAAGCATGTGCCTATATACCTGTTTAGAAAATAAGTATCTTGCAGTTTATGAATAGCTTAACTTACCTAATAAATGAGGCATTTTCAAAATTCCAAGGGAGTTCGTTCTAGATTTGCGGAGCCTTTTTTTCTTTATATGTTAATTTTATGCTTCATTATGCGTCACATTATAATGAAGCATGAGCCTTTTTTTTTAAATTCCAAGGGAGTTAGTTCCTTAACAAGTTAACATGGTGTCAGAAGCAAGCTCTGCCTTCTCTTTAATGACAGTTATGAGGGTGTGTATTAATTTTTATCAATAGGTTAATAAACTGATCCTTGGATTACATTGCATACAGGTTCTCCCCCACTTCGTGCTGAACTCCGGAATCTGGTGATGCAACCTACGATTCTGCCTATGGCACAACACGAGAGTATTAGGTATGATATTAATTCACCATTTTATTCTCAGGTTACCTTTACAATTAGGTTAATTGTTATGATTTTTTTGTTCCTACAAGTTACTCTTCACTGCATCTACATATACTTCAATAATTATTTAGTTGCCTTTTCTATCATCGGGCTCGGTGGCTTATGCTGGAAACTTTATTGTAGGACAAATATGATTTTGAGCAATCAGCTCTATATGTATCTACATGATTTTGCACAGATACATTCTATTTCTACATTTTGGCAGTTTGCAGGTTTATAATGATGGACTGATAGTTGTAGATTCTGAAACATTAACAGGGGAAGAAGGTCTACTTTAGAGACAAACTTTTTGATGTTATTCTATGAGAAATGAAGAATGAAATGTACAGCTGACAAGATGCGGAAAATATTACTCGGAGATGTACCAGAAGTACATATAGTAGTATGTTTTTATCTGCACGATATTAAAAAAAATACTAATGAGCAAAATTTTTATATGCATTTAACTTCCTGGTTCCTGAAGAAAAAAAAACACATTCTATCAAGTCAAAGTATGTGCCAAGGGCAGAACCAATCAAACACAACCATTGCAACCACATCTACTTTCATACCAACATTTATACTTTAGCACAACCACATCATTTTCTACAGACATGAAGATTCAGACCAGGATAGTATACACTTCCTTGATACATATGAGACACAACAGAAACAAATCACAGGAACCACACCACATGAAGATCAAAACAGACAAAAAAAACTTTCTTGAAACAAATCACAGCAACCACAACAAATGAAGATCAAAACAGACAAAAAAAAAGTTTCATGAAACAAATCAAACACAACAGAAACAAATCCCAGCAACCACAACACATAGATCAAAACAGAAAAAAAAAAAAAATGTTTCTTGAAACAAAAAGTGCTTTCTTGAAGATCCTAAGACAGAAACAAAAAAGTGCTTTCTTGAAACAAAAAGTGCTTTCTTGAAGATCCTAAGATAAAAAAAAAGTGCTTCCTAGAAGATCCTAAGGCGGAAACAGTCAAACACAACAAAAAGTGTTTTCTTGAAGATCCTAAGACAGGAACAGAAAAAGTGCTTTCTTGAAGATCACAAGACAGAAACAAGCAAACACAACAGAAACAAATCACAGCAACCACAGCACATGAAGATCAAAACAGAAATAAAGACCGTTTCGTTGAAACAAAAAGTGCTTTCTTGAAGATCCTAAGACAGAAACAAATAAAAGAAGTTGAGTACTTTTTTGAAATTAAAAAACTATGGTTTGTACCTCATTCGAATCTGCATTTCAGATTGAGGCTCTTCGCCTTCTTGAACAGCTCCACATCTGCAGTCACCAGATCTAGTTGGAGAAGATTAAATCTTGCCTTGTCGATGTACTTAAGCTGCTCATCCTTATCAATCATATCAGGTTGCCCAACAATTTCTTTCCTCAGCGACATTCTTTGCCTCATAACCATCTTCTTTTTTTCCTTATCCTCCTTCAGTGCCTCCTCACTGATTTGACTGATTTGGAGTTTCTGTTTGCACTCTGCTAATTCAGCTTTGATATCCAACTACTCTTTGGTGTGTTCGGTGACTTCTTCCGCGTGTTTCTTGATGCTATCTTCAGTATGTGAATATCAAAGGTGAATTAGCAGAGTGCAAATAGAAACTCCAAATCAGTGAGGAGGCACTGGAGGATGATAAGGAAAAAAAGAAAACGGTTATGAAGCAACGAATGTTGCTGAGGAAAGAAATTGCTGGGAAACCTGTTAAGATTGATCGGCTGGAGCAGCTTCAGTACATTTCGGGAGAGAGAGAAATCGGGGAGCGAGAGAAATTGGACAGAGAGAAATTGGCGATAGAGGAAAAGCTAGTGCAAATGAGTTGGAGAAGAACGATACGAGTTACTGTTTATATTAAAAGTTAATTAGAAAATTAGAGAACAACGGTTTTATTTGCAACGGTCCTTGATTTTAAAAATGGAGTAATTTTAATATGCGTTTTTAGGTGTCTTTAATGTACTCATATAGTTAAACTGTTTTTCTCCTTTTCCTCAACTCTATTTATTATTCTCGTCAAACTAAATTTAGTACACTCTTTTCTTTACAAATACAACACAAACTAAATTTATACTGTTTTTATTATCTTGTTGTATTAATGTGATGTTTCAAACTCTATAGTACAAATCACAATGTAGAATAATTTTCTATCAAATTACAATGAGTTACATCCTACTAAATTAAATATAGGTAAAAATAAGATAAATTGTATGTTCATAAAGCTCTTAACTTTAAGTTGAATTTTGGAGTATATTATTTTATCTAAATAAGAGTATAAATATTTTATAAAAGATTCACACATGATTTTGAGCTGATTAAAAATAATTATATAATCTCTAATAAAGAATAATTTTTTATTAAATTTCTACACACATTTCACACACTACACGCACTTCACGCACTACACACACTACACATCACACACTACACGCACTTCACCCACTACACACACTTCACACGTTATAAACACTTTACACACTACACACATTTCACATATTTCAACACTACACATTATACACACTACAAACACTACTCACATTTCACACATTTCAAGCATCCTAATTTTGAATTTTTTTCAGCTTTTAGAATTTTTTTTCCGATTCAAACCGAACCGAATCGAAAAACTGAAATTTTTCAAAAGTTTAAACTGAATCAAACCGAAAACTGAACTAAATTTGAAAGTTTAGTTTGTGTGAAGTGTGTGTATTTCGTGTAAAATTTGTAAGTATATGTAATGTGTAGACAATGTGCATATTTTGTGTATAGTGTATATGCAGTGTGCTTATTTTGTGTACAATGTGTGCATTTTGTGTGTATAGTGTGCGTGTAGTGTGTGAAGTGTGTGAAGTGCGTGTAGTGTGTGAAGTGTGTGGAGTGTGTGAAGTGTGTGTAGGGTGTGTAGTGTGTGAAGTGTGTATAGTGTGTGTGTGGATTTTTTAATTATTAAAAATTTGTAAAAATTTAATTTTATTATAAAATTTTGATGATATTTAATTTAAATAAAATATAAAATATATTTGTATAATTTTGTTAAAATTTAAAATAAAAAGAAAGGAAAATTGAATGGAATGGAATGGCTATTACAATGTCGAATGAAATGACCATTCCAAATGAAATGGTGATTCCTAAGAAAAAAATTTATCAAGCAAAGAAATGGAGTGGAGGTAGGAATGTCATTCATCTCATTTCATTCCATTTCATCATACCAAGAAGCCCCGTCTAGCATTGCCTGTCACATCTTTTCTTCCGTCTTTACCCTTAGCAGACTCTCTCCTCCTCTCTCTTGTCTTCGCCGCTCACAAGATTCTAACTTAGGAAAACAAAATTTGAAACATTGAATTAATGCATAAATTTAAACCGCATCAACACACCCCTCCCATTATGGCCATCAAGTAGTTGTCATGTCAAGAGATTCAAGACCATTTTCTCTAGAAATTTAAACGAATTTTCCATATGTTTGAGGTAATTTAAAGATGCAGATCTATAACTGAAGATTGTGATAAAATTAAAGAAAAAATGCCAAGCAAAACACATGACAAAATTTAAGTAATCCTAGTATAATAATTTTGTGGATGAGATGACCTATTAAAGCCCAAAACAAGCATCCCAATTATGGAGCTAAAGAACCAACAATATGGAAGCCCATGCGGAGAATGGGCCCTCAAAAACCGGGCCTAGAGCCCAATAAAACGGACCATGATGTGAGAGCTAAATTCTGATTCTCCCTCACTAGATTACTGATTATTATTCTATGAATATATATCACACCAAAAAATTCCCTCCTTCTCCTCTCTCTTAGTCTTTCTCTCTCTAGGGTTTTTAGGGTTTGAGGGAAAAATGGATAGATACCAAAAGGTGGAGAAGCCGAAGCCTGAATCTCCTGTTAACGAGAATGAGATCCGCATCACGTCTCAAGGCCTTGTTCGTAACTACCTCAGCTACGCTACCACCCTGCTTCAGGTTAATCCTCCTTTCGCTCTCACTCATCTCTCTATTTTCTGTATGTTTTTGCGATTTTCTGTTTGATTGAGTTCTTTTGGTGTCGTTTATGCACTGCTACGGATCTTCCATTTCCGTTTATTTTCTGCTGATGGGTGTTATCGAGTGGCATTTCATCTGATTTCGAATTTCTTACAAGGATTTTAAGAGATATTGCTATGTTAATGCTACTTGTTTATACATGAATCGTCTTATAATAATGTTGTTTAACACATAAATTTTGCGGTTGATATTTTAACAGAATCGTGATTTTTCTGTGTCCGCTCATCATTTCTGCTGCTATTACTTCTAATGTGTATGTTTGTTGGTTTTGGTGAAGTAATTTACTAGCTATAGGCCGTTTATTTCTTATTGGACTACTTATTACTCTGATTTATCAATGTGACTATGGAATTTGCTCGTGGACCATGGTAGTTAGGGCATAGTCTTGTTGTATTTTGGTGGTCATCCACTTGAATACTCACAAGTATCTGTTTCTGTTGTTTTGATGGAGGTGGCTAGTTTAGTTGTGTTGATGGAGGTGACTAGTTTAGTTGTGTTGAAGAAGGTGACTAGATTAGTCTTGCTTGACGTGATGCCGAGTGTTGCTTTGGGTTTTTTAAATAATGTGAGAAAGTGTATCTCCTCGAGGGTGTTCTTATCACTCTGTAGAGATAAGGGTGGTCGAATTTCCTGGGTTTAGCTTGATGTCCTTCTTTGTATTGGAATGGTTTTTCATTTTAGATCATGCATCTTTAGGAGGATTTTTTTCATGCATGTCTTTATATAAGTTATTTATGGATATTTTGTTTTGGCCTATCCTGCTGAAACTGCCCGCCAATGATTGTTATGTTAATAATATTTTTCTCAGGAGAGACAAGTGACAGAGATTGTCTTAAAGGCAATGGGTCAGGCAATAAGCAAAACTGTGGCAATTGCAGAATTCTTAAAGGTTGCTATTTAGTTTCCTTTCCTATGATACTTTTATCTTTCTCTCTCTTGCACAATGTGAAGAACTCAGTACTTTCCTTTGGATATAGAGAAGTGTTCCTCAACTGCATCAGGACACTGCCATCAGCTCAATCAGCATAACTGATACCTTTGAACCCATTGAAGAGGGCCTTCAGATGTGAGTTTGGAGTTTTATTCCCTTTGTCTCAAACTTGTCACTCCTGATGCACATTGTGTTGTATTATCTATCTCTTTTTATGATCAATTATGTATGTATATGTGCTACTGGAGTCTCTAATGGATATACTTATGTCTACAGTGTGGAGCAGACTCGCCACGTGTCCATGATTTCAATTACTCTCTCGACTAAAGAGCTTAACCAGAGCTCTCCCGGGTAATTTCTGTGGGACTGTATTTTGGACCCTTACAAGGAATACTTCATGTGCGGGTTGGATATCCTTTTAATCTGATAGTTAGGAACATGTGTGATGCCTTCTTCCTTCAATGTGTATTGCTTTGTGTTTATGTAAAGCTAATTCTGGTTTCAGATAATGTTATTTCAGTTATTTGTTAATCCTTTATCCCAGTCTCTTACATATCATCATGGATCAGGTATCAAGGCCCATCTAATGCGGATCAAACTAAACAGAAGTACAACAACTACAAGCCACAGCAGCAGCAACATCAACCTCCTCGACAAGCACTTGGAGTTTATAATGCTGGTAACGTGGATCAAACTAAACAGCAGTACAACAACTATCAGCCACAGCAGCAAAATCAACCTCCTAGACAAGCACACGCCATTTACAATGCTGGTAATGGAGGTAAGGAAATTAACTGAATTTCTTGGTGTAAACATTTACATATCCTAACATTAATTTCGCGTACTTCTGGTTTTTAGATACTAATGGCCGAGGAAGAGGCCGTGGTCGAGGGAGGGGGCGAGGTTGGCACAGAGGTGGATATTCGAACTACCAGGGTACTTCACTCTTGAACTATCAACCACCTTATAATTTATCTTCCGTGTGGTGCATATATGGATATGATATTATCATTTCCCTTATCAACGATTCTTCTTCTTCCGTTGCAGAAAATGATGGCTATAATGGTGGCTATTCTAATTCAGGAGGCTATAATGGTGGATATCCTAATTCAGGTGGCTATAATGGTGGCTATGCTGGTGGATATTCTAATTCAGGTGGCTATGCTGGCGGATATTCCAATTGGGGCCGAGGTGGTAGTCGTGGAGGTTGGGGTGGGGGATATCGTGGTATGTTCTTTTAACCTAAAAACAATTCAGTCCATTTTTGGAAATGTGTTAAAGTAATTGAAGTTTGTATTTAAGAAAGATAGATACTTGAAAGTGATATAGATTTGACATTGTCTGGGTTGTTTATATACACTTGATGAAGGTTAACGACGAGCATGTCTATTTATTAATACAGATGCTGGATATGGAAGGGGCAGAGGTAGAGGTGTAGGTGGCAGAGGCTATGGTGGGCGTGGGCGTGGAGGAATGGGTGGTCGTGCGACTCAGAGGGTTGGCGGCAACCAAGAATAGTTGTTGGTAGTTGGTCCTTGCTTGCTTGCTATGGAGAAGTGCTTGCCTTTGTTTGAGTTGTTGCTATGTTTGAAAAGTCCGGTTTGCAGGTGATGGTTGTTTTGCCTAGTATGTTTATGAAGGGGGTAAGGTAAGCTTTGTTTTCAGGTGTTATTTCTTTTATGTAAATGCCCAACAGCAAGCATCCAATTTCTGACTCGCTATATAATTTTTTTTTTCGTTTCTCATTTTCCCTCCAAACCCTCTCTCTCCCTACCTAACAATTGGCCATATTTGTCTTTAATACTCCATCCGTTTCATAATAGATGTCATATTTTCCTTTTTAGTTTGTTTCAAAAGATGTCACATTTTCATTTTTGAAAAAAGTTCTCTAACATTAACATAAAAATTATATTCTCTCTTTCCATTTAACACATGAAACAAAACCTCCTAAAATCTCGTGATGTCCCATAAGTGTGACATCTTTTATGGGACGGAGGGAGTAGAGTATATATATATATCTTATAAAAGTAAAGTATGTAGATAATATATTTACGATGTAGATAGGGAGAATTATAAAAGTAAAGTATGTAGATAATATATTTACGCTGTAGATAGGGAGAATTTTGAATTGTGGAGAAATAACAATAATAGGGGGTATAGATAGGGAATAAATAAATTTGGATGAGTTTTGAACGTGTAGGGCTCACATATATACCATCTGTATCAAGTGTTCAATGTTTCAGATATAGTTCTTGAAGTAATAAATTTCGAATTTTAAATAATTTTTTAAAGGGGTTTAAAAACCATTGTGACCAAAATACCCACACTGAGACATCTAATTTTGGGGAGAAATAAATTTGGGAGGGGTAAAATTGACAATTCAACTTCATTTCTGGGTGTGGACTTCAATGCAGCTCCATTTACCACCAAATGACTGAGAATTGATTTATGAACATAACAAAGAGCAACAGTGCATGCCTAGAATTTAACTAAGGCTCTCCACATTTGAGGCATGGAACTTGAACACATATCTGGGTATAACATGGAACTTGAGCGAGTATACTCCTATATATATTAGAGTTATGATTGTAAGATTATGTAATACTAATAAGATACGTCAATCAACTGCTTTTTTTCCGGGAATTCACAAGTTGTTTGAAATATGTTTGAAACACTCTTCTAATCCAATATTCGAATATGTTTTGAGAATTTATAAATTGTTTAGAGTATGATAATGGTTAGAATTTTAATTTATTCTTATATTATGAGTTTAAACGGACGGATAACACATTTAAATGAGACGTGTTTGGATCTTATTGTAAATATAGTCGACCTAATGCGAACATTTTAATCCCCCAAAATAATGAATGATTACATTGTATAAGGAATCATCTAGTCAATTCCGCATAAGGTTATCAAACCATAATAGTAGTATTATAACAACACTAAACTAATTTTTTGTAGTATTAAAATTGGTACTCCAAAACAAACAATTTGTCATTTTCTATATAAGGGTACTAATCTCTTTTCTTTTTTTTTATCCTTATACTAATAACTTTAAAATCGTTTTTATTCTACAATATAATTAGCTAATGGATCTCGAACAAATAAAAATGTTATTTTCATTCGCTATATTCTTTCAAGAATATAAATTCAGATTTTCCTAAAAAAACGAATCAATACGGAATTAATATGCATTCGTATGAAATAGGAAACCAATTCATTTCGACATAAAAAGTCCTGCTGTGATAAAACTATTTGCAGTGTGAATAGTTGCAAACGACCCCTCTAATATATTTAGACAATTCAGCATACAAAATATACAAACAAATATTATCTCACAAAAAATACAGAATAGAGCTAAGGGGCAAAACATGTCACCAAAAAATTTAGGGGAAACAAAGCTCAATGCAAAGAAGCATTACAGTGGTGTTTCTGTCAAGGAGAGAGGACAGTTCTCTCTAGATATGCAAACAGGCACTTATTTACTACCGCAATTGAATCCACCGCACACCGATAGAACTATGATTAAGATCAACGCAACGATAATGGCAAGAACTATCAGCTTTATCTTCATGTTCTGCAGCCACATCTTTCTCCTCATTTTCGTTCCTTGCGTCCTAAAATCTTGAGCCTGTCCAGACAAAGCGATAACACATCACAGATCGACTCACCTCATTATCACTAATCGTACGATGCAAATCCAGAGGATGAACCAAGACTTGGGGATTACAAATATTAAGGTCATCTAATTGGGTACCCCGAGCTATGAATCAATATCAAGCACCCACCCAACATCAAGTACAAAGAAGCAAACGAATAAACTATTATACTCCCTCCGTCCCGTCCCATTCAAGATGGCTGCTTTCTTTAATGGCATAAGAGT
The DNA here is from genome assembly GCF_004379255.2 of Salvia splendens. Classification (NCBI taxonomy): domain Eukaryota; kingdom Viridiplantae; phylum Streptophyta; class Magnoliopsida; order Lamiales; family Lamiaceae; genus Salvia; species Salvia splendens. The sequence continues at coordinate 40,800,658 of NC_056036.1, read as the reverse complement.
TTAGGTGGAGTTATCTGAGTATAATGAGGTAGAGACTAATTTTATTCTAAACATGGAAAGAGGATATCTTTGTTGGGACAAATTATAAAGGAAATGTGGATAACTTTAATGGGACAGGTGGAGTAATATATTAGGGGTATGTTTGTATCAAATTATCGAACTGAGAAATACTTAGTAGGATAGTGAAGTGAAATTAATAATAAGGCTTTTCTTGGCTTTTATTATGTATCACACATTGGACAAATAAATCAATAAAACAAGGCTTTTCTTGGCTTTTCCTATGTATCAAACACACCGTGCACTTGCCATTATAACATGGCTAGTCAACAAGGGATCTTCCATTGTATAAGGAGCACAGTAAATCTGGATCTAATTTTATGAATCTTATGTTATGTCGGTTAACCAAAAAACTTCAAATATGTGAAAGAGAAAATGCTTTACCAATTAATAGGGTATCCGAGAAGTTCACATTTTATAAATACTAGTAGTACATAAATATAACATCCAATGACAAACCTGGGAGCGAAGATTCTCAGTTTTATCAACAAGGAGCTCAATTTTCTCTCCACGGTCAAGCACCTGAAAAGGCAAAAGAATCTTTATTGAAACCACACTACCATTACAAAATACCTAAATTCATACCACATCAATATATGAAACACACACTAAAGGTGATAATAAGAGGCATCCAAATTCGCTTACCTTTTCAATGTTTTCCATCATGACTCCTTTAACTTCTGTAACTTGAGCTTTCACCTTTGCAAGTTTACTGATCTCATCTGGGTGATCAACACAGTACTGCATTTGCTCTTTCAATTTGGGCCTAAGCATTATAAAGTAAAATTATTAATCTCCACTACGAGAAATAATATTATGGGTATTATATAGCATATGAAAGATGAGACGTATTGAGAAGAATTACCCGAACTCTTTATTCAGGCTGTTGGCAACAGCTGTGGCAGCCTTTCCTCCACCATATTTCTTAGTAAAATCCTCCTTGATTCGCTCAAGAAATGCGATAGGAATCTGTCTTCCGATAGATTCAACAGCCACGACACAGTATGCTGTGATTCAAAACATACAAAAGTTAACAGTATTCTACAAGAACGAAGACCAGAAAAACACCAAAAAATTAAACTATAGCAAGCAAATCAGAAAAGATAAACACACATTAGAAATGCAGTATACATCAGTTCATGCTGAAGTTCCAAACAACCACTGATCACATTTTATTAGGAAATATTCCGGAATCAAATAACACAAATACTGTAGAATCATTCTGTTAACAGTCTTTGTAAACCCTATCCCCTTAAACGCAGCTACAGGAATCATCAAGTAAACAAAGCAAAATGATGCTGCGTCCAATCTATTTATTTATACTAATCTTACAGATTCAGCTAATTAAATAAAGTAAAACATCACACTAAACTTCCAAACCGATCCGTAAACACATCCGGTTACTACAGCATCTATTGAGCAAAAGAAATCAACAGTCAACCGAGATCTGACTTCTTCAAACAAAATAAACCAAATAAAATCATAAAGCCCACTGCAATCATCTAAGTATCGATCACCGAACAATAAATACGCATCAATCGAAATCGGACACATATATTTGAAAAGGAATAACTGCGGTGGAAGAAATGGAAGGCAAACACGAACAAACAAACAGATCGGGAGAAGCGGAGATTACTGAATCCATCCTCGACGAGGTAGTTGAAGGTGTGGCCGTCGCAGTTGTAGGTGAACTTGTTGTTGGAGGCGGGGAGTTTCTGGAGGCACTGCGCGGCAATTCCGGTGAAGTTGCCGGTGAACTCGGTGTACTCTGTCAGGATCACGGTGCCGCGCGCCACGAAGCTGTAGATCAACGACTGCTGCCCCATCGCTGCTCCTCTCTTTCTCACTCTCCCCAAAAACCCTAGGCGAAGCCTCTCAGCGCGTATCTGTAACCGTAGGGAGATAGAAATGTTGGGGAAAGAAAATGGGGGAAATGAGAGGAGAAAAAGGAAGCGGAAATAGGTGTTGGTGTATTTAAGTATGGGGAGAAGTCTAGAGAGAGAGAAACATAGAAATGGGGAGAAATTGGCCTACAAAAGCAAAAATATACATTAATTAAGTAAAATATACTTGCATAATTTGACTACAAAATCAAATACTTGATGAGAAATTGGAATACAAATATTATTATAAATGTGAATTATTAATAACAATATAGAATTGACATTAAATACAAAATAAAAAATTTACCAACATAAGATTTGACTGTTTTTGGTTGGCGTGCATGTAAAAATGAAATAAATATCCACTCCAAAAAATAGGATTAAGCATTATTTATGATACTTTTATAAAACTAACACTATAAATGTCATTAATTAAAAAAAATATAACTTAAATAACATCATATAATAATGAAAGTTTTAATATTTTAAAAATGAATCGACGTCGCTATGTGAGAAAATATAAAACAATAGTAGTATTTGATTTCTTTGCTTCAAATATAATTGTAAACGATAGTACGAAACGATAACTACTAATTTACACAGTATTATAACTATATTTATGTAAATTACAATAAACTATTAAAAATTGACGATTATTATTATATAATCATATATTTGATTTATTTTCATCACACAAGTAAAAAAGAAAATTAACGAATATATATTATTATAGTACTGGTACTAATTAAATTTGACTTATTACATATGCAAGATAAAGAAATATGGAGTAGTAAAAATGCTCAATGATGGATCCGCGAATTTCTGATGTTTGTAAATGCTGGTAGAGAATAAAGACTACGACACAATGAATTTACGTGGTTCGATTTACTGAAGTAAATCTACGTCCACGGGAAGAAGGGAGGGCAAGATTGTATTGCTTGATCTGGGATTACAGCTTACAACACAGACTTGCTATATGCTATTTTATCTCTAGAGAGCTTAACCCTTTTCTATCTGATCTAAGTTCTATTTATACATTGAACTAAGATCGTGGTTTGCAGCCCCACTAACAAGATCGTGGGTGAGCAATAACTGCTCAATAACTGCTTCGTACCACTAAATAGATCGTGGGTATAGCGGAGGTCGTGGAGGCCTTTCATGAGTCCACTAACTCCTAGTTCGGTCGAATGCTGAGACCGAACTGCTGGACTTTACCGATCAGCTCTTGCCGATCTGAGAGGAGAGCTTGACTGGTCGGCTTTTACCGAGCTGTAGGCTGAGTCCGAACTCTTTGGTCGTGCCGAACTCTTTGGTGCCGAACAGATACTCTTTCTTGGGCTCTGGGCTGATGGGCCGTCACTGTTATTGGGCTTGCCATTAGGGTTTAGTTCGTACCCCATCACTACCCCCCCCCGAAAAGCGAAGTGAATCACTTCGGCGAGGTGAGTCACTTCGGCATTCTGGATAACGGTAAGGGGGAGGCTGACGTCAGGGGACGTGCCTTGCATTAAATGCGACAGTAAAATCAGGCCGTTGAATCCTGAAAAGGTGGGATTCGAAACGGTGCGACGATCTTGAAATCTTAGCCGAATCTGATAAATACCTCCTTTCTTCATCATTGAAGCACTTTTGCTGTTGCGTCTTCTATACTCTCTCTTTCTCGAGAAATTTTCTTCCGCTTTCAAGAGCTTCCTCAGACTTTCTTCACCTTCAAAAAGTAAGAAAAATGGCTTCTATTTCTTCTTCGGAGTCGGGTAGCAGTAGGAGAGGTGGTAAGGGGTCTTCTGGCCGGAAAGAGTCCGGGGAGAAGACCGTAGAGTATTTCCATAGTATTTTGAGTAAGGATACTGTGATATCCCTACCCGAAAAATACTTTTTTCCCGGGGGGAAGGCGGTGGTACCTGACGGTGATCATAGGGCTGACTCCCCGCCGGAGGGTTACGCCACCGTGTACGAGGCCTGCTTAGAATGCGGGCTTCGTTTCCCCCTCCCTTCTGCCTTTATAGATTTACTAGATTTTTTTCAGCTTCCTTTAGGCCAGGTGACTCCGAACTCTTGGAGGCACTTGTCGGCCTTCGCTGCCGAACTCCGTAGGTTAGGAAGGGATTTGTCTTTGAAGGCGATCCTTAAATTCTTTCAATTTAAGAGGAAGGGGTCTTGGTTCTACTTGATCCCTGTACAGCCCTTTAGGGCCTTTTGTAAAACGAAGTGGCCGAAGTGGCAAAACCGCTTCTTCTACTATGATAGGACCGCGGCTCCTAGTTTTCCCTGGAGAGGGCCGAAGTCCGTTATCCGTCATCCTCGGCCTGAACCGTTGGACGAGCTCGATGGCGAGCTCAACAAGATTCCCATAGTTAGGAAACAATACACGGAGTCTGAACTCGTCAAGGGCGACGTCGTGTTCGACATCTCGTCTTCGGACGAAGAGGCCGGGGGTGAGGATTTCTCTTTATCTTTATGCTCTACTGCTTTAACGAAGAAAACTAACCTTGCTTTCTTGCTTTTTGGCAGTGTACATGTTGAATAAGGCTATCCGAAAGTCCTCCGAGCTTGTGGAGCCGGAGAGGCAGAGAGCCCCTCGCTCGGCGTCTGAAGCCGAGAAGAATCCGAAGAGGCAAAAAACCTCTTCTTCGGATCCGAAAGAGCCGGAGCAGTGTTCGGCTAAAGGGAAGGGGAAATTTCATGAGTCCCCAAGAGTGCCGGGGAAAGACCTGGTCATCTCCGAGGTGGTTGCAGACATCCCGGACCACGTCCCTGAGCCTTTTCAATGGCCGACGAATTTTGTGGAGGTAAGCTTTCTGACTTGGCTTCTTTTCCACATTTTTTGATGGCCATTGTGTTGAGTTTTTTCCTTGTTCATCTTCAGAGAGCCAAGCTCGTCTCCGTGGAGCTCTCCAAAGCATCCCACGACTACGAGGAGATGCAGAAGGAGTTGCACCTTGCTCGTAGTCTGGCCGAACAGGCTGAGGCCAAATTTGAGAGGGCCCGAGCTGCTAGGATCTCGGCTCAGGATGAAGCTCGGTCAGCCAAAAACCAGCTCATCATCCTGCAAGAGCAGACGAAGCACCGGGAGGCTCAGAAGGAGGCTGCCGCCGTGGCTGCCCAGGGGGAGGCTCTCCGTGTTTACACGGAGAAACTCTTTTTGAGCAGCCAGTTCTCGGCCTTTGTCGGTAGTCTGGTAAGGCTAATTACCGATAAGGGCGAGCAGGGGGCCGACGTCGTGCTGCCTCTGTACAGCCGAGAGATAGCTGCTCGGCTTCAGAATCTGCCGCTCCTTGAGGAGCTCGCTTCATCCTCGGTCCTGCTTTCTGCAGACCGAGTCCGGAGTTGTCGAGCTGATCGAGACGAGAACCTGGAGGCTATCTTTGCCTCCGTGGGACCCGTTTCACCCGCTTCGACTTACAACGGAGAGGGTGAGGCCGAGCCGCTGGAGCTGGAGGCCGAAGTCGAGCGGGCCGGGCATCCGGAGAAGGAAGCCGATCAGGAGGCGGAGGCGAGGCCGGCAGGATGCGAGGCCGAGGCTGAGGTAGCTCAGGAGAAAGAAGCTGAACCAGACCGAGGATCCGGAGACGAAGCTGGCGGAGTATGATTTCGTCTCCCTTCTCTTAGTCTAGTTTCTTCCTTGTAAAATGGCCTTGAAGCCCTCCTAGTGTAAAAAATTTTCCTTGTGAATGAAAAATTCTCCACACTTGTCTTCGTATAGCTTTTCGTACTCGCCTTTATTCCTGTTGTATTTTACTATCTGCTCGGTACAGCTGCCGAACTAATATAGCTGCTTTGTACTCAAGGAGATGGAGATACTTCACTGGAAACGGCTGTACTCTTCGGCTTTAGACGAAGCTGAGAAAAGAGCTATAGCCGATCAGACGACGAATGACGAGCTTCTGGCTCGTTTAGTGAAGCTGGAGGCCGATAATAAGGACTTAGAGTCCGATAAGAAGGATCTGGAGGCCGAGCTGAATACGACCATTGCTGAGAGGACTGCGTACGAGGATTACATCCGTGTGCGCGGGGGAGTGACCATATCAGATGTTCAGAGTCGAGTTGACGAACTGTGGGAGGAATATCATGTGCTCCGGAGGAACAATGCGCTGGAGAGCTCGGCTTGCCAACAAGTTGTGAAATCATTGCGGCGCTGGGCTTCTCGGTACAACATTGTTCTTTCTCGGCGCCCCTCCATAGAAAGATTCCTTCGGCATATCGTGCCAACAGATGCTCGCACTCCAGATCAAACCTCTGGTTCCCTTGTTCAAAATCCTACTCCCAGTCAACAACGAACTCCGGAACAGCCGGAAACGTCAAGACGAGAACGGGCTCAGGAGCAACCGGAATCGTCAAGACAGGGACGGACTGAAATTCGCCGAGGAGTTGTGACTATGAGCGAGCAAGATCAGCAGATGCTTATTGCAGAGACTCTTCATCGCCGAGGTGTTAGGACTTCTCGGGCTCGGGGAAGAGGCGTTGGGTCGAGGATAGCATCTCGTCGACCTGCTTATTCTTCATCTGCTCGGAACAACCGAACTCGGCTTCCAGAGGATTTTGCAGATAGGTGGCTTAACTTCAGCAACCCTGGACAGTAGAATAGTCCTTTGTAATAGCGTAACGCCATTTTGTAGGGTAGCGGAGTTGTATGCCGAACAAGATTTGAAAAATGAAATTTTGTTTTCGCTTCTAACACTGTATTTACAGCTTAGCGAAAAAATTTCATCGTACTTGTCCTCGGTCTTATGAAGTAAACTTCTTTGACCGGACTTGGTCCTTGGTCTTATGAAGTAAACTTCTTTGACCGGACTCGTCTTTGGTCTGATGAAATAAACATCTTTGACCGGACTCGTCTTTGGTCTGATGAAATAAACATCTTTGACCGGACTCGTCTTTGGTCTGATGAAATAAACATCTTTGACCGGACTCGTCTTTGGTCTGATGAAATAAACATCTTTGATCGGACTCGTCTTTGGTCTGATGAAATAAACATCTTTGACCGGACTTGGTTTGTGTTCTAATTTGGCGATTTTTGTCGCCGGGATCGAACTTTCCCTTGTCCTAATTCGGCGAGTTTTATCGCGTGGATCGGACTTTCCCAGTTAACCGAAGTGGTCTTATGCAGTAAACCTCTTTGACTAGACATGGTCGTCCCCGGTCTTATGAGGTAAACTTCTTTGACCGAACTTGGTCGTCCTAATTCGGCGAGGTTTATCGCGTGGATCGGACTTTCCCTTATTGCAGTTCGTTTCAGACGAAGTGCTTATTTCTTAAGCCGAATTGTGGTCTTGTATCTTCCTGAGAAGCTTGGACTCACAATCGTTGGCTTATTGCAGTTCGTTTCAGACGAAGTGCTTGTTAAGCTGAATTGCGGTCTTGTATCCTCCTTGGAAGCTTGGACTCACAATCGTTGGCTTATTGCAGTTCGTTTCAGACGGACTGCTTGTTAAGCTGAATTGTGGTCTTATATCCTCCTTAGAAGCTTGGACTCACAATAGTCTTTAATAATCGATCTAAAAAGGGGATCAGTCTTTAAAGAACGATATACCTTGGTACCATTTGTAAGAGACGACAAGCACATAGAGACAAAACACATAGAGAAAAAAAGAAAAAGATGAAAGAAAAAAACTTTAAACTTTTTATAAAACGACAAGTAAAAGGTACAAGTAAAAAACAAACAAATAAAAACATGTACCCCTATGACCGAACTAGACACAAGACAGACTGACCGGACTTTGTCTCTTACAAGTGGAACTTCTTGAGGTTGGAGACGTGCCATGTTCGGGGTACTTGTTCTCCTGACATGTGAGTCAATTTATAAGACCCTTTGCCGAGGACTTCTGACACCCGATATGGACCCTCCCATGTGGGTTCGAGTTTGCCCAGCTTTTCTGCTCGGCTTACTTCGTTGTTTCTCAAGACGAGATCTCCCACTTGAAATTGAAGCTTTTTCACCCTTTGGTTATAATATCGGGCTACTTGCTCCTTATACTTAGCTGCTTTTATGCACGCCAATTCTCTTCTTTCTTCGGCGAGATCTAGTTCTGCTCTCAGTCCGTCGTCATTCATTTCTGAGGAGAAATTTAGAGTTCGGGGACTGGGTACGCCGATCTCCACCGGAATTACGGCTTCAGTGCCGTACACCAGACTATACGGAGTTTCACCGTTGGAGGTTTTGGGTGTAGTTCGGTAGGACCATAGGACTTGAGGGAGATTTTCTACCCATTGTCCTTTGGCTTGTTCTAACCGAGCTTTTAACCCTTTCACCAGAATCCGGTTCGTTACTTCCGTTTGTCCGTTTGCTTGGGGATGGGAGACCGAAGTGAACCGCTGTTGAATGTTCAGCTCTTGGCACCAATTCTTGAACGTCTTGTCGGTGAACTGAGTCCCATTATCCGAGATGAGGATGTGGGGTATGCCAAATCGGCACACTATGTTCTTCCAGACGAAGTCCAATGCCTTTGAGCTCGTTATCGTAGCTAATGGTTCAGCCTCCACCCACTTCGTGAAGTAGTCCACGGCAACGATAAGGAATTTCATTTGCCGAGGAGCTTGAGGAAGTGGTCCCACTATGTCTATGCCCCATTGCATGAAAGGCCAAGGGCTTTGCATAGTGTATAGATCGGTCTGCGGCATCCTTGGGACATTTGCATGAATTTGGCACTTCGTACACTTCTTGACGAGCTGCACTGCCTCTTGTACCATGGTTGGCCAATAATATCCCCATCTCAGAACTTTTTTAGCTAAAGCTCTGGCTCCGATGTGGCTACCGCACGATCCTTCATGAACTTCTCTGAGGATGTAGTCCGTCTCTTCTGGTCCTACGCACCTCAATAACGGCTGGAGGTAAGACTTTCTAAAGAGGACTCCTTCACGAAGTTCGTACCGAAGTGCTCGGCACGTGATCTTCCGAGCTTCTCTCTTATCCTCGGGCAATTGTCCTTGATCCAGATACTGCAAGATCGGCGTCATCCAGTTCGGCGAGCTGGATACTGAATGTACCTCGGCTTCATCAATGCTTCGATGCATTAATTCTTCCGCCTTTGAGCTCGGATCTGAGGCCAACTTACTTAAGGTATCTGCTCGGCTATTTTCCGCTCTGGGAATGCGGATTATCCGAAAATAGGAGAAACTTCGGCTGACGCTTCGCGCTTTGTCCAAATACTTCTTCATTCTCTCGTCACGAGCTTCACTTGTACCCAACATGTGATTTACTATGACTTGTGAATCACAATGGACTTTGAGAGATTTGACGAGCAGACTTTGCGCTAACTGGAGTCCGGCCAGGAGGGCTTCGTACTCGGCTTCATTATTAGTAGTAGGGAATAGGAACCGAAGTGAGTAGGTTACCTCGTGTCCGTCGGGAGCGACAAGTAGAATACCAGCTCCACTTCCCATCTTGTTTGAAGCTCCATCTACGAATCCGCTCCAGCAGTCCGGCGGCTCTACTTCGGATTCCAAGGGCTGTGCTAGTTCGGCATTGGCAGAATTCTTCTGTTCGGCAATAACAGGAATTGCTTGATCGAACTTTGCTTCCGCAAGAAAATCTGCCAAGGCTTGTCCCTTGATGGCTTTCCGAGGTAGATATTCAATTGTGTGCTCTCCCAACTCTATAGCCCACTTGGCGATTCTGCCTGATGCTTCTGGTTTGGTCAACACTTGCCGAAGTGGCAGATCAGTTAAGACGCATACCTTGTGAGCATAGAAGTATGGCCGCAGTCTCCTTGCTGCATTTACTAATGCCAGAGCAATCTTTTCCAGTGGTTGATACCTGGTTTCCGGACCTCTTAATGCTCGGCTTGTAAAATAGATGGGAAGCTGCTTTAGGCCTTCTTCTCGTACAAGCACCGCGCTGATGGTTTGATCCGATGCCGCTAAGTATAAGAATATTACTTCGGCTTCGGTTGGAGCAGAGAGAATAGGAAGCTCGGCTAGATAACTTTTGAGCTCGTCAAAGGCCTTTTTCTGCTCGGCTCCCCACTCGAACTTTGGTGCCTTTTTCAACACCTTGAAGAACGGCAGTTGCTTTTCGGCTGCTTGGGAAAGGAATCGATTCAGTGCGGCTAGACATCCGGTTAGCCTTTGCACGTCATGTATGGACTTCGGCATTGCCATGTTCTGAACGATTTGAACTTTTGAGGGGTTTGCCTTGAGTCCGTCCTTTGAAACCCAACAACCCAGAAACTTTCCCGAATCTACCAAAAAGGTACACTTTTGGGGATTAAGTTTGAGGTTGGCTTTCTTGAGCACGTTGAGAGTGGACTTGAGGTTGTGCTCGTACTCCGAAGTGCTTTTGCCTTTTGACGACTATATCGTCAACATACACTTCGACCTCCTTTCCAATCAGGTGCCGAAAAAGCTTGTCTACCATCCTTTGATAAGTGGCTCCGGCATTCTTTAAACCGAATGGCATCTTTTTATAAGCGAAAATGCCGAAATCAGTAATGAAGGCCGTTTTTGAAGCGTCAATCTCATCCATTAAAACTTGATGGTATCCTTTGTACAGATCAAGAAAACAAAAAATTTCAAAGCCTATCAAAGCTTCTACTTTTTTATCTATGTTCGGAAGGGGATAGCAATCTTTGGGACAGTGCTTATTTAGATCGGTGAAATCTATGCACATCCGCCATCCTCCTTCCTTTTTCTTGATCATGACAGGATTGGCCACCCACGAAGGATACTTCACTTCGAATAACACATCCGCCTTCAATAATTGACGGACTTCGTCATGGATGACTTGACTTCGTTCTGCCGCAAAGAGTCTTTGCTTCTGTTTTATCGGCCGGACTGAAGGATCAATATTTAACCGATGAGTGATTACCTCGGGGGGCACTCCGGTCATGTCCAACGGAGACCATGCAAAGACGTCTTTATACTCCTTGAGGAGCTGGATGGTTTTTTCCCGAAGTAGGGGCGTTCCCGCGAAGCCGATCTTAACCGTTCTGGATGGATCGTCTTCGTACAGCTGAACTGTCATCGAGTTCGGCTCCGGTATGACTTCGGTCATCGCCTCTGACTCCGGCTGCTGTGATTGCTATGCTTGGTGGTGCCGATCTGACTGCTCGGCACTTCTAAGCGCAATTTGCAGACATTCCTTTGCTCTCTTTTGGTCACCTCGGATGACCGCTATCCCTCCTTTAGTAGGGATCTTGATGGTGAGGTGATAGGTGGAGCAAACGGCCCGAACTGTGTTGAGCCAGTCTCTTCCCAGGATGACGTTGTACGGGGACCGAGCTTTCACCACGAAAAACTCAATCATCGTACTGGAGCTAGTAGGCGCTTTCCCCACCGTGATCGGAAGGCTGATAATACCTTCAGGGCGGGTGTCCTCCTGGGTGAAGCTCTTCAGGGGAAGCGGAGCCGGACTGAGCCGAGCTGGGTCCACTTCTAGTTTGTCGAAGCACTCTTTAAAAAGAATGCTAACCGACGCTCCTGTATCCACAAACACCCTGTGGATCAGTTTGTTTGCCACTCCGGCTTGGATGACAATGGCGTCTTGGTGAGGAGAGATGGCCGGGACGGGATCAGCATCCGAGAACGTAATCACTTCGTCCTGCTTCAGCCTTTTATGCGTTGGCTCCTCTCGATTGGAACCTCTGCGCTCTGACTTTAGGGACGATTTGGTCTTCCCGGCAGGGAGAGCGTCAATAGTCTGGATTACTCCATCATATTGCGGCTCGTCATCGTCTTCGGGATCCGGCTGCCTTTTCAGATCTTGAGGAGCGCAGTTCGCACCACTCTGCTTCTTATTCTTCTTTGGCTGCTTTCTTTGGTATTTTTTCAATGTCCCTGCCTTCACAAGAACATCGATACCTGCAGCCAAGTTTCTGCACTCCTCAGTATCGTGACCGTGGTCTTGATGGTAGGAGCAGTAGCTATCCTGTGGTCGGCGCGCGGCTGATTTCGTCATCCGCTTTGGCTTTTCGAATAGGTCAGAGTGCAGTTCGAAAATTTCCGCTCTCGGCTTGTTCAGCGGTACGAACTGAGCGGGCGGCTTCTCGGGATTGAGACGGGGTCCCAATCTGTCTTGCACCGGAGCCCTTTGAATTCTTTCAAATGGAGTCCGGCGAGGATGCCCCTGATCGCTATGATCGGGCTTCCTTCTGTCTCCTCGGGTCGATGAGCTGTCTAACGACCGTTTGCGACGGTCTGCCTCATCGGCCCGGGAGTACTGGTCCGCAATGTCCCACATTTCCTGAGCTGTCTGCGGACCGCACTCAACGAGCTTCCTGTAGAGAGCTCCGGGCAGGATTCCATTTTGGAATGCCGAGATGACAAGCAGATCGTTGAGATCGTCTACTTGCAGGCATTCCTTGTGGAATCTTGTCATAAAGTCGCTGATTTTTTCGTCGCGACCTTGACGAATGGAAAGCAGCTGAGCCGAAGTGATTCGGGCTTCCGCTTTCTGAAAGAACCTCCTGTGGAAGGCATCCATTAGATCTCGGTAAGATCTGATGCTGCCCTGGGGGAGGCTATCGAACCACCTTCTCGCGTTCCCGATGAGCAGCTCGGGAAACAGCTTGCACATGTGGACCTCGTTGAGACCCTGGTTCGCCATGTTATATTGATAGCGCCCCAAGAAATCGTGAGGGTCCACGAGCCCGTCGTAAGTCATCGACGGAGTTCGGTAGTTCTGTGGTAGGGGAGTTCGGATGATGTCGTCCGAGAACGGAGTCTTCAGTGCTCCGTACACGGCGAATCCGATATCTCGTCGGTATGGAGGAGATTGAGTTCTCCTGTGATTCCGGTACCGAGGAGGAACTGGAACATGTGGGGGACGGGGATTCTTTCTCCTGGGAGATGCGACACTACTGCGGTAGTGACTTTCTTGTGCGGAGGGGGAAGGAGAATCCGTCGTTTTCGTCTCCGGCTGCTTTTGGCTTCTTCGCAGGAAGGTTAAGAATTCCTCCTGCTTCGCCGCCAAAAACTGCTTGACAGCCTCATTCAAATCGGGCTGCTGGGAAGATTCAGTGGGACGATTTTTGGAGCGGCTTGTTCCTTCGCCATGAGAACTGGTGGTGGATTTATCCCTAGGCTGTTTTCCAGACCTATGGGATGGATTGGCTTCCTCCTGGTTCTCACGGGCAGGAATACGGGTACTCTGCGATCTGGTATGCATTTTTTGGGCGGAAAAAATGGATCAAAAATTCGCTTTATCACAAATTTTGTTCTCTGTTTCCCACAGACGGCGCCAGTGATGGATCCGCGAATTTCTGATGTTTGTAAATGCTGGTAGAGAATAAAGACTACGACACAATGAATTTACGTGGTTCGATTTACTGAAGTAAATCTACGTCCACGGGAAGAAGGGAGGGCAAGATTGTATTGCTTGATCTGGGATTACAGCTTACAACACAGACTTGCTATATGCTATTTTATCTCTAGAGAGCTTAACCCTTTTCTATCTGATCTAAGTTCTATTTATACATTGAACTAAGATCGTGGTTTGCAGCCCCACTAACAAGATCGTGGGTGAGCAATAACTGCTCAATAACTGCTTCGTACCACTAAATAGATCGTGGGTATAGCGGAGGTCGTGGAGGCCTTTCATGAGTCCACTAACTCCTAGTTCGGTCGAATGCTGAGACCGAACTGCTGGACTTTACCGATCAGCTCTTGCCGATCTGAGAGGAGAGCTTGACTGGTCGGCTTTTACCGAGCTGTAGGCTGAGTCCGAACTCTTTGGTCGTGCCGAACTCTTTGGTGCCGAACAGATACTCTTTCTTGGGCTCTGGGCTGATGGGCCGTCACTGTTATTGGGCTTGCCATTAGGGTTTAGTTCGTACCCCATCACTCAACCCAAACTCTATAAGCCTAAATAGGGAGTAGTACTACTTAGTAGTGTTTGATTTATTTAAATTTAATTAATGTGAGTAAAAAAATGATTAGTTAGATAAAAGAAATAACGTTGAAGCTAATAGGGGAATATAAACACATAAATGTACTATTTTTAACATTTTTAGAAAAATGTTGGGACATAAATATACTCCTACTAGTTAATCTATTTTCAAAGTTTATAAGTTATTATATATCATTATGATAAATTAAAAAAAATAAAAATACTACTATGATTATGAAAAAATTAAACACGATTTAGCATTCAAAATTTGATATGCAAATATGAGAAGAATGATTATAATGATGATTTTTAAGGATCAAATCAATGATATATTTTATAATATAAAATGTAGAGGAGACAAAATAATTGTTGAGTAACATAATTAATTATAGAAAATTTAAAACTGAGAGATATTACATATACAGTTATGAATATTACTCTTTAATGCTGTTAGTTTCTATATAACTCACAAATATGATTGAATACTCTTTTATCCTATAAATCCGAGGTTCAAATAAGGATACAATACTAGTATTTTTCAGAAATGATTTATCTAAAAAGATGTTTACGTTCGAAAAAAATAATGGATGCTTATGTATTTATATATTTAATCTAATTAAAAGAATATGTCAACAATGTTAGCATAACAAGTACTGAGATTTTATCTGCATAGATTGTACTATATAATGATTTTAAAACACCACAGCAACCAGCATAAGCTCAATTCCATTCACTAACAAAAAAAGTATAGTAATTTAAGTTATCACACTTTCACCAAAACTCATTTCTAATTTCACAGAATGGTTCTCTTCTTGATCATTCATTATCCAACCCTACTCCAGAAGGCAGCTCAAATTTGTTGTTCTTAGTTTCATCGGCTTCGACCTCATCTCCAGTTTCCATGGCTGACTCCACGTAGTCAACCTTGAAGTCGTAATCATCGTTGCCATCATGTTCCATCGCAGACGGCTGATTTTCCTTTTTCCGCCTTTGCTTATCTGCTTTTCTCCTCTTTGTATTTAGCATGCCTTCCTCAGCATACAGCTTTTCATTTTGCCTCACAGTAGCAGATTTCTCCTTCACAGAAGTAGCTTTTTCATCTTCGTCACCAGATTCCATGGGCTGATCTACATCGTTGGCTTGAGGTGGTTCTTTGTCCTGCGCATCGTCAATTATCGGGAATTTAAAGTAATTGGAATTGCAAAATCGCTAATCGATTAATGTACTTCAGAGAGGAAGCCAACCTCAAGCATTGTCATGTCAAAGTTCAATGGGGAATTAGAAGGAACTTCAACTGGATTGAAATCATTCACAGATTTCAAACTGCCTATAAAAGTTGTTTCGCTGCCATACACTTCATCTACATTAAACTCCTTCCCAAGTTCTGTGACAATCCTTGCCTCAGAAGGCTCATCTGCATTCCTCTTGGGAGGCATGGTATAATACGGAATTTTACCTGAAGTAGTCAAGAAAAATAAAGTTTAGCAGAGCTCAGACTGATAAAACACACAAAATTTCCAAGATAACAGAAGTCTTCTAATTATTTTTTCGAAAAGTGGTGGAGTTGTACCTTCATTCCAGTCATGCAAAATGATCCTTGCAGTAGCATCAACATCTACAACACCACCCTTTTTAAGCTTTCCCCTGACTGTAGCAACCTTCTGAAGGAAGTCGTCGACAGAATCAAAACTTGGGATCTTGTAAAGAGTTACCAATACTTTATCCGGACAAAGCTTTAGGATCTCCTTAACTGCACAGTTAACAAAACAGCTAAACTGTTACCAACCAGCATGTATTATACAGCATAAAATTAGTAGCTATGTCAGAATGTAAATCAGACCTACCAGGACCAATTGGATCATCCAATTTTTCTATTCTTTTGCAATTTCGGAGAGCAATTGAAGCATCATTTGCTGTGGACTTGAGCATCACCACACCAGGGCAGTCCAATAATTTAACATTATTATCAAGATGAACCTCTTGCATAGATCTTGTCAACCCCGGAGTTGCTCCAGCATTGACAACATGAGATCTTTTCAAGCTATTAATGATACTACTTTTACCAACATTAGGGAGTCCTATAATCCCAACCGTAATAGATTTCTTGATCTGCACCCAAACACGTAATAATAAAAAAGGGTCAAAATAACACCCACTCCTCAAAAAGAAATTAATACATTAATGTTATTCAACAAAACAATAGGCCGCCCATCACATAACCAGCAGCGCCAGCCTATTAATCAAACTTAACAGTACCTCATGACTTCTTGAGTAGTTTTTCAGCAACTTAATAAGAGTTTCAGCCCCTAGACAGTCACTAGTTTGCAGAAGATTGCTAGCCTTTCCAATCTTCCCCTTTCCACCCTTACCAGTCTTTGGAGCTGATTTCCACCCAAGATTTGACTTTTGTTCCTGGGTGCTGCACTTAAAGGCGACTGCAGGTAACTCCTCCCTAAGGTATTTGAGCCACTTCTCCGCAGCCTCCCGAGGAACAAGATCTGTAATGTATATTAGCATTTTAGCACAGTAGTCAAGGTTGCGTATTTAAAACAACTTCTTCAAACTTCTATTAATAAAGAACCCCGATAGTAATTAAAAACATCCTCATGAAAATCGAGAAAAGTCATAAAGAACTATTGTATCACAATTGCCCAGTGTACAAAATACATCAATATCTAACTAATTGCTGATGTGATAAATAGCTACTCCATATTACAAACTTCAGATGGAAATTAAACTAAAAAATGAAGCATACCTATTTTATTAAGGAGGAGAACAAGTCGCTTATCCGGTCCCGCACTCAACACCATCTTTTCCATGTCAAAACAGCGAGTACCAATGGGATCACGGGCATCAAGAACCTCCAATATGACATCGGAAGCCTCAATGACCTTCACCAACTCCTTGTAGAAAGATTTCTCCGAACTATCTGCAACAAAGTTCAAAACGGCAGAATATCCATAAACTGACCATAAAGGCAGAAATTTTTAACACAAAAAAAAGAACAAGTTAACAAGGACTGGTCACATACCTACTTTCCTAGTAACATTAGTGGGTTTCTCATTCACCCCCTCCTCTCCTCCTTCGATTTCTTCATCCTCCAAAATCCCCAATTTTCTCTTCCGAGCCTACACAATCACCAAAATTCACAATACATACAAATTGAACAACAAGCTACAACAGCAATTCACCAAGCATATCCATACATTGAGCCTATACAAACAGCCATACAACAGCTAAACTAAACACAGTAATTTTGTTTTAAGAACAGCAGCTGGCATCGCCATCCGAGCAAAGTGAATGCATCGATTATACAATATATATATATAGAGAGAGAGGATAAAATTGGAAGTAAATTATAGCATACCCTCTCCTTCCGAGCGGCTTTCTTTGCTTCTAGGTCGTCAATTGCTTTTTGGCGGCGGACCTCGAGGGCCTTGAGCTCCTGCTCCTTGAAAGGCCAATCGTTGGGGATGCCGGGATCCTTTTCGACTTTGGTCTTTTTATTGATCCCCAATTTCTTGGCCTCTTTGGTTTTCTTCTTCGCGTGCTCCTTGACCTTCCTTATAATCTTGTATTTCTTCCTAAGCGGCACCCTCTTGCTCTTGCTCTCTGTTCGCCCAATTTATCCATTCAATCAATCAATCAATAAATCAGTTTGTGAATTGATTACATACAGAGGAAATGTGAGTATTAACTTACTTTTGCTCTTCTTCACCATCTTGACGTTCCGACAGGCGAGAGAGAGAGAGGGGAGAAGTAGGGTTTATGGTTACAGCCGCTCTTCAATTCAAAGAAAAGTGAATTGGGTACAATATGGGCGGGTCGGGTAGCTGTGATTTTGATGGGCCGACTCTTATATTCGGTAATAAAAGGCCTAATTTTAATAAAAGCCCAACCCTAAGCGGATCCCTTTGTGTTGTGAAAATAATCATTTTCTAAGACTAGCGCATACAAACCAAACCTATTGGTAGGGATGATTAATCGGTAAGTCGTTTCTCGATTAATCGGTAATTTGGGGCACAATATTTAAGAAATTGATACTATATTTAAGGAGTGTTTGAAAATAAAATAAAATATAAGAGAAAAAAGGTAAGAAGAGAGAATGGAGTAGGTGAGAGAATAAAATAAGATAAAAAAAATATAGTATTAATTTTTAATGAAAAAAAAAGTGACTCGTTTTAGGTTATAAAAAAATCATGCAGCTTTGTGGATAGAATGCTCGCCTCATTGTGACGGGTAGTCACAAGTTTAAACTCGCTTGATTAGCAATTTTTTTCCGCACATCATTTTTTTTTTCGGTTAACCGATTAACCGGTTCTTCTATTAACATAACCGACCGATTAACCAAGCCTACCTACTCGACATTATCACATTTTTCCGTTCTTCATTTTATGCCTCAATTATCTTATGATTCCGTTTATATCTCAATAACTGTCACTCAATCAATTTAACTACCTTATGCTCATTTTACGCCTCAGTTAATGAAAGTTAAAAAAAATAGCATAGTAATTCCCCATCGTAATTCTCACAGGTAATTAATTTAGTTAACTTTCAATCATGTTGTTAATGTTCTAAAATGAATGGATTGAACGATATAACAGAGCTATAAAAATTGTGTATGGAACGAATTAAATAGTTATACGTATGAATTTCAAAAATTATTGTTTATGCAAAAAAAAAAGGAATTCATTTTTACGAACTCGATAAAATTCGACTCACTCAATTTAACCGACTGAAATTATATTTTGAGAATCATTAACAATTTCCTACTAATACTTACCCTATTATTTTCGTTATCGAAGTTTCTAGAGTAGTACTAGGCATGTTTGATAAGGTTGTAATGCCAAGATATAGATTTATATCCGGACTTTCCTGTTTGTTTGATAACACAGAAATATTTAACTCAAAGCCCGGCAAAACTCAAGGGCCTATCTCGGCCTACCAAAAATACATTGTTTGCTCTTCAAATGACTCTGGATTCTCAGTGGGGCTGCGTTGTTGCTTAGTCAAATTTCAATTGTTTGATAGAGGTAATTACCTTGTCTACTACTCATTGCAAAAGATGGGCAATTGTGTCATTTCGTGTATTATCTAATACACAAATTTAGATAATTTCTCACCTACCAAACAATCACGAAAATTTTATTCCCCCATATATTGACATAAAGCCCGCATTACTTAACTTAATTCACTTATCTTTTTATATCTCACCTTTCTTATCAAACGGAAATTTATAATATCATGTGACTATTCGTTAATAATAGTTTAATAAAATGAAAAAATCAGTGAATTCTAATGACAGTCTACATTATTACATGTATATATGAATGATAGAGGGTATATGAAGTAAAGAAGTTGTTGAGTGGTGATTATGAAATGATAGGGTGATTATAGCTAGCTTTTTGTACATATCAACTTTAATTATTTGGATTCTGTAGTTGAGAAGACAAAAGCAAAGTTCAAAGCCATTCAAATGACTATCCAGCAAAACAACAAAAGTTTTGTCACCCACCACTTTACTCACCATTAATTGCCCTAAATCTTTCATTTTAATTTTTTATTTAGCACGATAAATCTGCTATATCTCCATACATAGTATATATGTACATTAAATTGTAATCACTAATAATTAACTATATTAGCTAGATTTTTTTAGTTTAACCACAGGTGTACCCAACGCCGTCTTCGGCGGAATCCGACTAATCATGTTCAACCGTATTAGCTAGATTCTTTATCTCTAATCGAAAACTACCAACGGCGCCGCACAAAAGTTTTTATGTCAACAATCAACATATAAATTTAACCATATTAGATAAATGAAATGAAATAGTAAAATATTTTGTTCCCAAATTGATTCCTTCCTATCAATCCAATGCACCCAAACTTAGAAATAAACACACAAACACACACAATAACTACTTTTCTCGTTCAGCCAATTTTAATTTGTGAATTTACATGAGTTTAATTGCATCATTAATACCATGTGATGGAAAGTTTAACCAAAAGGATCTATGCTGATTATAATAATCAACTCCAAAATGTAGAGAGAGATGGAGAAAATTAATGCCACTTTTAACAGAAGATTACACTAAAAAAATTGTTCTCAAATTCAACAAATACATCAGAACATTAGCAGAGACATGAACAAATATATATATAAATCCATGTAATATATATCTCTAACTATACAATTCTAATGGAAAACATGAATCCAAAAGTTTACACACAAAAGAAAGGTGTAACAAGCTTCTCACTGATCACAAATAGTAGTCTTTGATAGAGAGAAGAGACAATTTAACAAACGATATAAAGCTGTAATAATAACTGAAAGCGATGACAGCAACAACAAAATATCATCTTCTTCATCTTCTTCATCTCCATATCAATAATTACCTGTTTGAAATAGGGTTTGGACCACTTGGAACTTCATGATCACTTGCTTCAAACTCCCCTCTTTTCGATCTCCGATGCTCCTTCTTCTTGGGGCGAAAACCATTCGTTTTCGCACTCGTATGATGAGAAGGAAGAGTATTGCTAGTTGAAGCCATGCTTGAAGATGAGGGTTTTGAAGAGTTCACAAGGCTAGCAAAGATGAAGAGGATGAACACCAAAAACAAGAAAAAAGTTGAAAAAGAAGAAGAATTGGATTTCAATCTCTTTGCCATGCAAGATTTTTTGAAAAACCTACACCCCCAATTGATGATGACAAATCAATATCCATTAACCACAAAGAAAAAAAGTTGTGGTTTGAGGAAATCAAGCCAAAGGAAGAAAACAAGATTTGTGATTTAGGGCTAAATTAAAGTGGTGTGTGGAAAAAGGGGTTTTGAAATTCCATACACATTTGGTGAAGAAAAGAAATTTAGCTTAAGATGAAAGATTAGGGGAATAATATATGGGGTGTGGTGTTTATGAAATAAAGGCTGTAACATTTGACTTTGTGCCCTGCTTTTCAGGTTGTGTATTTGTATGGCTTTATCTCTAGCTTTGTTTGATTCCAAATTTCCAAAATACATTTTCTTTGCCAAATGTGACTACCACTTTTCGAGGGAAACAACATAAAATATATACAACGTTTAAGGCTTTTTAAGTCATAACTGAAGATTAGAAGAAAAAACAGTTTCATTACTGCAGTAATTTTGTAGTGAAACTAAAATAAGAATTACTAATATTCTACCTAGAAAAGTAATAATTAATACTTGTATTTTGTGTTCCTGACGTTGGTATATCAAATGTCTTCAATTTTCATAAATGTACCCTCAACTTTTAGTTTTCCTTTTACATAATATGTCTCACTATATAAAATTTTGTGACCAAAACTGATTCATCTCAGCATGCTGAAATGATCAAGGGGTTTGAGTCATTTCGAGGGGTGCGTACACAAAAAAATAATCTTAGTAGTGGACGATACAAGTTTTATTACAAAATTTATGAAGATAAAAAGATATAGAAAAAATAAGTAGTGGAAAATGAGACTCGTCTCATCAGAGAAAGAAATTTACCATAAATAGATAGAGACTAATTTTGATGGTCGACCAAAAATGAAAAATATATCTATTTATTACAAACAAATGAAGTGGAAAACACTGAAAATTCAAATTTTTTTTGTTTAAAAAAAGTGAAAGTTGTGGACATTTTATGGAATACTCTAAAAGTTAAGGACATTTTTCATTTTTCATTAAATATATCATATCAGATCCAGCTAGATGAATCAATTTTTCGTCACCATTCATAATGGTATGACTAAGACATTTTATAGAAAACAATAAAAAAGTGAGGGTATTATATGAATTTATAAAATATACGTATTAGAATACATTGAAAGTTTAAGAGCATCCACAACCGTGCTCTTGCCAGCGGCACGGTTGTGGGCCCGAGCGGTACTATTCATGCCTGCTCTCTGGCAAGAGCACAACACCCACAACTGTGCTCTTCCGCAAGGACGAGCACAATTAATATAAAATTCAATTACACAAAAACATTTCCATAATATTAAAATTCATTTAAAACCCACAATAAATATTACAAATGACAAATAAAATTAAACATTGCATAATTAAAATCCTAAAAATTAAAAATTACATAATTAAAATCCTAAAAATTAAAAATGACACTACTCGTTGCCGAATTTCGCCCACATGTGGTTGATTAGGTCTTCTTGTAGTTGATTGTGGATTCGAGTATCGCGCATTGTGTGTCTTGTCTCGATCCTCTGGCCAACCGTCGTATGCTCGCCTCGGCGTAGGGGAGACCTCGCTGTTGAGCTTCCAGCTTCGTCCTCGTCGTAGAAGCTAGCCGCCCTCGGCCCTTCGTCGGCTATAATCATGTTGTGTAATATAATACACGTGAACATGATGTCGGCGATATTATTCACGTACCACAGCCGAGCCGGGGCCTTCACAATGTTGAATCGAGCTTGAAGGACCCCGAAGGCTCTTTCGACATCTTTCCGCGCTGACTCTTGACGCTGCGCAAAAAGAACCCGTCTCGGGTCGTGCGGGTTGTGGAGCGTCTTCACGAACGTCGACCACCTTGGGTAGATACCATCGGCGAGATAGTAACCCATGCGGTATATATTTCCGTTGATGGTGAAGTCGATCGCCGGTGCTACACCATTCATCACATCATTGAAGAGTGGTGACGAATATAGCACATTCAAGTCGTTGTTGGATCCAGCAACGCCGAAATATGCATGCCAAATCCATAGGCGGTAGTCGGCGACCGCCTCAAGGATAAGCGTTGGGCCGCCGCCTTTGTGACCGCTCAAGTGTTGCCCCCTCCAAGCAGTCGGACAATTCTTCCACCTCCAATGCATGCAGTCAATGCTGCCAAGCATTCCGGGAAAGCCATGGACTGATTCATGAAGACGAAGCAACCGTTGGCAATCATCAGTGGTGGGTGCTCGAAGGAATTCATCCCCAAAAGCAGAACGAACGCCCTCGCAAAAATTCTTTAAACATAGGATTCCAGTGGACTCACCGATATGCAAATACTCGTCGAACATGTCGGTCGTTTGCCCAGTAGCGAGTTGTCGGATGGCACACGTACACTTCTGCAATGCCGTGATACTTTGCCGGCCGGCTGCATCTACACATGTTTGAAAGTATTCAACACGTGCGGACAATGTGTTGACAATTCGCATGAACAAGCGCTTTGACATGCGAAAACGGCGCCTGAAGTAATCTGCCGGAAACCGCGGCTGGTCGGCAAAGTAGTCGGCAACGAGCCTTTCGTGGGCTCCCTCCCGGTCACGATGGATGTACCGTCGATTTGATCTGGTTCGTTGAGGAGGAGGAGCAGGGGTATTCGCCGCGACATATGCTTCGTAAGCGGCACGATGTTGTTCGTAGTATTCTTGTTCTTCGCGTTCCGCTTCCGCCATAATATGGGTGAAATCCATTTGAGATTTTGAGTGGGGGATGAATGTGTTGATAGTTTGTATGAGAATTATGAATGAGAGATGAATGAGAGATGATTTGATGTGATAAATGGATGATGAATGTGTGTATTTATAGATGATTTTGGGGAAAAAAAAATAAAAAAAATAAAAAAAAAATCAGAAAAAACGGGAAAAAAAACGGCCATATTTTTGGGATTTGGAAAATATTTTTTTTTTATTTTTTAGCATTATTTATAATTAAATACCGATTTTAAAAAAAAAAAATAAAAAAAAGTTTAAACACAACGGCTATGCCGTTGACGAATGGGAGCGCGCCACGTGTGCGTCTGCTGGCACGGACGTGCTCGATACATCGAGCAGCGCCGTGCCAGCGGCGCGGCTGCAGCGGCGGCGGTCCTGCGCCTTGCCAACGGCGCGGACGGCGGTGGCGTCTTTCGCCACCGCTGCGGATGCTCTAAAGTTTGCCGGATTAATTAGCCATTTTGTCATTTGCTTTTGTTATGAAAGTTCTCCATAATATGTTACTCAATGTTGCATTATCAACTTCTTTTCCCTTTCAATCTCAATATATTATTTTTAAATTTAATTTTCACTTATTAGCTAGATTCTCCAACCCAATTAAGATATAAAATTGACTAGATAGAATTTCAATGATCTTGAAATTGACTAGCTAGAATTTCAGTGATAAGTTTGGTCCGAATCATCACATTTAGTTAAGGATTAATGAGTTTTATGCCACTCAACCGCGCCCCTTAGGTTACACTAAGCTAAAACTTTAATCTTGTTACTTTCTTGGTTCTTTTTGGTTTTGTCCTAGTACTTTGGTTGCCCTCTTTCTTTTTAGAGTAGTTGTTATCTTTTGATGTGTCGAATGCTGCGCGCTTGGACTTTGCTGATCATGTTTCGTACTCATACTCGCCCTTGGTGAATTAGAGCTTTTTATTTTATAAGAAAGGACTAGCTAGAACTTATTGTATTATAACTAATGTGAACTTAACAACCACAATTCAAGTACAATAGGTTTGAAAAACAAAGAGATTTGTGTTAACTACTATACCATGTTTGATTTTCATAACAAAGAAAAAAGTGTTGGTTGGCACTTTGAGCAAATATGAAGATATTGCAAAGATTAAATTAAATCAAATAGGGAGTACTATAAGTTAGAAAAAAGAAAAAGGAGAGACAGAGTGAAATGCATGGTTCGTATTCTTTTAAAGCAAATGGCCAAAATAAGGTCTTGTCTTTGCCATGGGACCCAACGACACACACGTCACACCCATACCTCTCCTTTTCTCTTTTCTTTTTTAAAAATAAATAAATAAATAATTTTTTCTATTAATTCTTTGATTCCTTCTTATAATAAGAAGATAGAAGTATATAATTATTTGTCTCACCTAATTACATGGCCATTTTCCGAAACTCAACAATCCAATATGACAGTTTAATGGATTCATATGACATACCACGAATTGGATCATATTTAAGTACTATACTATATTGTCTTATAAAAATAATCGAGAGTTGAGAATATATTCCATTTTTTATAAATATTATTGGACAGTTTACATTTTCGAGTTGTCCTAAGGAAGGTGAATATTTCCTTATCTTTAGGTTTGCAAAATTTTTACCATATTTACTTTAATCTTTAAACATCAATTAATTTCTTAAGCTTCACACTAAAAAGAAACGTCTCAATTATACTGGGACGAATATAGTGTATTACACAAAATTATGTGTCAAACAAAAAATGCGTTCTTTAAGAGGAATATACATCTCATGTGCCTATGCTTCCATTTTCGACAATTTACGTCTAAAGTCAATGGAGAAGAAATCTCATAATGACATTATCATTAAGAACATGATTTGTTTTTGGTCACCCAGAAATTAGGAAATGATATTCAACTTTTCGAGACCAGACACGATAAGATATAGACAATTAAATTAATGCAGTTTCCGTTGATGTATATAACTTGATGATCACACATGATTTTACGTGTATTAGGTGCATTATTTTTCAAACTATTATGTGCAAATATGTCAACAATATGAGGTAAGCAATATGCAATTATGATGTGTAAAACCTAAAATCGCTCTTCTGTTTCATGTATATCATTTGTCACCTATACTATTTGAGATCTTTGCTGAAACAGGATCATTAATGGTATATACTATTGTCATAAAAAGAAATAAATCACTTAAATAAAAAAGCATGCAAAATACATAAAAGGCAAAACAAAATTATAATTTCAATGAAATTTTTTTATATTAAAAACATTAATTAAATTTGGCCTTTGAAGTTGTCAATTTCACGGTGCGAAAGCTTCACTCCTACCCTAGACATTGAGATTCATATTGTTAGTGACAGCTGTCGCACCACTGCCTCTGCCTTTCGACTCCTGCTAAGACCTACTTCACTGTATCCAACCACACAATTAACAAAGCGCAACTTAGTTGGTAAGACGGTTCTCATTCATCGATTCAATAAGTAAAAGGTTTGAGTCATCATACGAGTAAATGAGAAAATATTATTGATCATTGTTTACAAAACTAAGTCGTCTTTTCTTAATCAAACAATTTGGTTCTAGTCATGGATCAGAAGATACAGATTAACTATAGCCTGTTTTAGGTAAAACAGTAATAACAATTTAAGTAGTATTATATGTATAGTATATATAGAGACAAATTGTCGTGATATTGACTATTGATCTACCCTATTACTATGCTACTTTTATTTTCCATGATCAATTTCAATTCAACAGGTCCCATCACTTTTTAATCAACTGTTTTTTCTTCTTAATCAGATAAATCAATGCCAGATAATTCATCCTTAGATAATGATAATCATATATTTTTATTATTCATTTGGGGTTTATTTTTTATTGCCTAAGTTACCCATCTATGTAAGTTCAAATTTAGAAATCTTCAACAATTCTATGAGGAAAAAGCATTATATTAGAGTTCTCTTGGTAATCCAGTGACCCAATAATTTTTCCTTGTAAATATCCTCATTGCCTACTTATTAAGCATAATAAAATTCTAGTGTTATAGCCTAAATAAATCTACAATAAAGGAAAGTTAAGAAGTGAATGACTTAAATGAATGTTCCAATTATTTACTAGTATATTACTTTTTCCCCATTTACTTGAAATGTCTATGGAAGTTGAGATTTCAAAATTTTCAATATGGCTATTGATGGAAAAATCATTATATTATACTCCTCTTTTAGGAAACCCAAGTTTTCTCTGATGATCTTGTCTAGCTTCAAATCATACAGCTATGTCCAAACTAAATTATTGAAAAAATAAAATGAAGACATCACAATCATATGTCGACCACCACATATCTCTAGTGCTCTCTTAGAAATCAACGACTTCCAACGAATAATGCGTCCAATAATTTTTTACTGTTGATAAAGTTTCAAATTAAAATCTTTATTGTAAGTTGAATCATCCCAACATATATATGAACTATTGAAACATTCAAAATGCCCAAGTCTAACATAAGTTTAGCCAAACACCCTCTAAATTATTGGAGAAATCATGGAGTATAATCTAAACTCAAATCTATTTAGGATTCAACAATCAAACAACTTCAAAGGGGGCAAAGAATGAAGTAATTTTTGTAGAAATTGTACCAAACAATTAACGTTTCATGTCATTTAATAAAAATGAACACATTTCATGGTGACCTATGTTTAACTAAATGTGATGCATACAAAGGTAAAAGTTGATAATCGTCCACTGATTTTTTTCTCTATTTGTTCTCCCCTTTCTATGAAAGAGTGAGGTTTCACTTTATAGAGATGTGGGAAACAAGAAATTGATTAAAATAAGTAAATTGAAAATGAAGAAGTTTCTTTAGAAAGATTTTCATGTCGTGTAAAGATTGGTGGGTCACAAAGAAAAAGGGTTTATCCCAAATGTACCTTTGTTTTTTTGGTCTTTTAGAAAGAATTATTACTATTATAATTAGCTATTGCATGTCGTTTTCTCATGTCCCCCACCATTACTTTCCACAGTTAAAACACCATAATTAAAAAAAATGAAAATCAAATTCATAAATAATTCTTTCAACAACAAAATCAGGATAGTATAAACTATAAAGAGACAATCATACGTTCATTTTACTACATAATGCATGAGCAAATAGCCATAATAAAAAAATCTCATTATCCTGCAATATCTTATCATCACCTTGAAAACAACTTTACAGTCAAAGGAATGTATGTAGCTTTCACTTGCATGCCTAAATGGAATCACTTTTCTTTTAGGCTAATATATTCCATTCTCAATTTCTCATTGCTCAGCTGCCTCTGCTCACTCTATCCCTACTTCCCACTCCAGCTAGGTTCCAATCACAGATATATAAAAATACTAACTTCGTCCCAAGTTAATTGAGATACTTTGGACACGAGAATTAAGAAAGTAAAGAGAGAATCAGTATATAAGTGAAGAGATAATAAAATATAAGAGATGTTAAAAGGGTTAATATTTGTCAAAAAGATGATACTCCTATATCACTTACCTTGGGACGTCCCAATAAGGAAAAAAGGGCAATGACCTATTGATAGACGAAAAAGAATCGTCTTATATTAACATTTTTTCCAGTTAAGCAAACTCAGCTAAGTATAAGAAGTCCAAAATCTTGCCTAAAAACAGCCAACCATCTAAGGCTCTAATCCATCATCATGTTTTTGGTAGAAGACAAGCATTTTTCAATATAATTTTCATACCATAATTGTCACACACATTATGGTTATATTATTGAAACGAAATAAGAATGAAAATGTACAGACTACAGAAATAAACAGATTTTCAAAATAATCTTCTACAGTATGTTCTTCAAAAATATAGGAAGGTTCCATTGTAAATACAATCAAACTGCAGGAGTTGAAGTTTTTGTCTTGAATCATATCTAAGTCAATATTACTTCAAAGAGCCTTCAAAAAATTTCAAGAATTCAGGAACATCATATGAGGTTAACAGACAACCTGGCTTATTTGTACCTTACTTCAGTCGTAAGGCGTTCCGAATTCCAGAATAGATTAGCCCCAGTGACCTTCCTATCAAGCAGACAAGGACGAGCGAGATAGCATCACTGACTTTTGCAACAAGCTTTTTGACAATTGGCATGCTGATGTCAGCCAGTTCAAGGAAGAGACTGAAGTAGTACCTCCTGCAACAGCAAAACAGTGTATAATTGAGCAGGAAGATGCGAAAAAATGGGTCCATTAAATGTGTTATAGAAAAATTCTAAAGATTGAAATCATGAAAAGGCAGCGAGAAAAAATCATCCACAAAACCATTCTTCCAGCATTATAAGCACTTTCCAGAGATACTACATACTCCCTACTAAGAGAGGGATATCTTCTTTCCTTCACGGGAAAGTTTATGTTACTAGGAAGCATTTCAGTGAAATAAGATTAGTCTACAATGTTGATTGTCAAAGCCATTTAATCATCATAAATACAAAACTTTGAAGAATCTGAATTTCCACAAATATCCCAGCAGATATTTGCAATTGGGCCATATTTCGCTTCTGGACTTACTGAAAATATACTACCAAATTTATTTTGGAATGAATGTAGAAATGAGTGCATGTATTAATATAAAACCACCATGAAAAAATATGAGCTTAGTAACTCAGCCACGCAGATAAATAACAAGTGAACGGTAAACAGAGTAGAACGTACCACCCAACCAAGGCCCTCAATTCCTTGGTCCTTTTAACAGGTACAGATATGGTATTGATATTAACATAACGTAGTGCTGATGATACGGAATCTGATCTCATAAAACTAATCTTCTTTAACCAACCAAAAAGTTCAGTCTCACTGCCTCTGGACTCAGTAGGCTGACTTTCAAGTATACAAAGGTCAAATCGGTCCTCATACATAGATGCCACTGCGGCCATATTTTGATGCAACCATTGATGCATTGCCACCTGTCAACCAGAGGCCTTTTCTTGTCATGATATGTAAAAGGAGATACAAATGGAAGCACAATAGTATTTTGGTCGTTTTGAAAACCCAGTATATACTAAACCATATCCTAGTCATCAACCCTGTGAAGTAAGAACATCATTCTCACCCTAACCACATATTATTAGCTAATAGACCTAATCTTGCTTGTTCCCCTTGTGTCACCCACAATGTGAGAGAGATCTGCACAACTACCCAGAATTTGACAGTGATCCTCAGATCCTTGTCTAGCCAATGAAGGAGTTTGGTTCATTAGGGTTTAGGGTGGGAAGATTGTCTTTGTTCTTTTTTCCATCAGAGGCCATCTTCTATTTGTACATATCATGTGTTAGTGTTTGGCCACTTGAGGATCCATTAATATTTGACAAGGCTAAGACAGGAATAAGGATCAAGTCCCTCTAGAAAGTTATTATAGCAGATGGTTCATTTATGCAATTAATTTTCGGAATAACATTTTCAACCCTTCTCTGGCTTTCAAATTTCATTTTTCCCACTTGTAAGTTGTAATTTGTAACTTGCTCGGGTCCTGAACACTATCAGAACTGTATAATGATAAAAAAAAATATTAAGTGCATTTTGTATCCTCAAAAATAAGCTGCAATGTGCAACATTCCTGTTGAGTACATGTATATGTTATTGCATCAAGACAAGCATAAATATTATTCTTCATAGGACTCAGTTTGCTTGAATCAGAAACAACAGCGATGAATTAAACATGTCCAAATATGACGTTGGCAGCATTTTGGTATTACAGACTAACCACACTTCCAGAGACTGTCGAGATAGAAAAAATGAGTCCATATGCACAGAAACCAAAAGGATGGAAATTATAACATGAAATAAAAATATAAATATAAGGCAATACCTCATTGCGTAATCTCTGAAGTGATCTGGTCGAGAGGTTACACAAGCTCAAACCAAGATTGTTCATTTCATTGGACAAGCTACTATCCACAGATATAAGCTCCAAGTACATGCTTGCACTGCCATCTGCTAATGCGATCAGCAAATCTTCTAATATGGCTACTCCATGTTGGATGAACAAGGTAGAGTTATAGTAGCCACCTTTCCTGTCAATGCATAAGTAGAGGTACATTGGGGTTTTTTTTTGGCCATGGTCATACTCATATACTTTATGTATGTTTTGTTTATATAAGTTGCTCCTTGCAGCGCATGTTCAATTCATTCCCCTAACTTCTTTCCTTATTCTTTAATCCAAGCCCTAGTATGGATTCGGAAGTCGTGCCCTCCCTTTCGAATGCAGGTTTTACAGATCTCATATTTTGGCGCACTCATGGAAGATTCTGAAGGTCCCAATACGTTGTAATTCCTTCAAGAAAGGCTTTCTCGTCTTACACCATCATAATATCTTTAGGTTATTTATTTTGGTGCATCTTCTCAGTCATTCATTAATCCATTCAGTGGATCTAAACAAGATACTAATCAAGTACAGAGAATGGAAGATTCTGGGAGGAACAATATTATATGAGTTAAAAGTGAAATGCAACCAAAGTGAAGAAATGAGTTGGCAAAAAATACAAAGCGAAGGAGCGACAAAATTGCTCTCAAACATAATTATGCTCCTTTTACCTGGAAAACCCAAATTTAAGGGCATATACCAATTCTGCATATAGATCCTCCTTGCCTGACTTTCTGATATTTTGAAATATGCTGTCATATCTATTCAGCTTACTTTCGGCCAAAGAAAGAAGGTCCTGACAGAGAGAACATTAAAGAAATTATAGTAATGGAATACATCTTAATTCATTTCATGTACTTTATACAACTTGTAGGGGAAACATCACATAAAGATACTTTGTCAGGGTTTCTCGAGATGAGGCGAATCTCCTCTTCAAGCCATGCCATGAATAGAGGGCGGCAGCAGTTTTGAACAGTTTCAGCAAAGACAGCCAAAAAGTCATTTCCAGACTTTTCAGCAGCGTTCACAGAAATATTGGTCACCTGAAGGCCAAATTTCAATTTTTTTAGTGGTGAAGGTAAAACGATATAGAAATAGTGGCATAGAAAGGAAAGAAAAACAATGTAGCTTGGATAAACCTTTTTCTTTATTTTCAAGGACGGGTACATGCTCTATGGGTGCTAAGATAGTGGGGAAGAAGTAAATCTAAAAGGTCCCTTCTCACACTTCCAATGCTTACCTTCTACCATTACTTCAGAAGAAAAGCTTAAGCTCTAAACTATACAATATGATGATTATGAAAGCAGTAATACAAATTTAAAGCAACACTACGCAAAATGCTTACCTCTTTTTCAAGCCACTGAAATGATCTCCAGAGAAGTCTTATTCTAGGACCTTCAGAAACAGCATACAAGCTTGAAGGCTGTGTTGCCTGGTTTAGTTCAAGTTTCCCACTGTTTTCACTAGGATTTACCCCATCACTAAGAGTTGATAATGAATCCATTAGCTTGCCTCTTACAACATCCCAGGCAAACTGCAACCAAACCTCATCATCATTTGTCGCTGAACTGCAATTGAATAAAACAGTACCTCAAAAATAGAACTTATAATTTCAATGAATAAGGTGCTTCTATCATCTTATACATATCGATACTCGTCAAACTGTGATGATATGTCATCCACTAACCTTCCTTACCTACCCGAGGAGGAAGAGCTTTCAGGGATCACGTCAAAAGGTGGCACACTTGTTTGAGTATTAAATGGATATTTCTCCTGAGGAACTACTCCAGCCATATATGTAAGGCTAATACTTGCCAAAAGGAGGACTTGATCAATGAATGGGACCCAGTCTGAAGTAGTTGCAGCTGCAGCTACAGCACCAACGTTGGCTAGGGCATTCGAGCAATAGCACCTGGTAGTCTTCCGCCTTGGACTTCCATTGAGGATTTTTTTTTGAGGTGCAATGATTCTGCAGGAAGACAGCGTACTAACTTTTTTACTTCCAATAGGAAAGCCCCTGCAGTGGAAATTAAGAGACAAACTGAGCAGTTCAATTAAGCAACAGTGAGCCTCCTTGCTTAAAAAAGTTTAAGATCTTTATGGAAAACCTAGTATTTTAAATGTTTACTCTTTTGGAATGCAGCCACAAACCTGCAGATATTACACTACTACTATGATTGCAAGGAGATCAAGTTTATTGATTTTTGTGAGGCATAACTTGCATGCACTACGTCATTACTATGATTGTTAAAGGTCAAGTGGAAAATATGACTTCTAGAAAAGAACATATACACCGGACAAGGTAAAACTAAAGCAGGTGATGAATTTAATCAGCATAATAAGAATTAAGAACTAAGTGTATAAAGTTGAAGGGCTTAATGTGCAGAGTTGGCTAGGTTGGCTGAAAGACTGACAAGACCGAAGCAAATATAAAAAGTATCAAGATCAACAGTAATTATATAATACGACAGATATAATAGTCTTTATTTGCCCCTGCTAAATAACAGTAATATTTGAAATTATATGCATTCAAGCCCATAAGGCCATAAGTCATCTTATGCAGTCCCATTGTTCTTCCTTCTTTTTGTTCTTCTTTTAGCTTTGTTGTCTTGAACTTTCTCAGTTCTGGTTCTCATTCTTCTCGTTATACATTGGAGAGAAACTACATAGTACTTGCCTGAAAGTAACCCCGGCATCTAAGATCTATTTTATAGTTTTAAGCCAGTTCAACGAGATCACAATAAGAATAAAATTTAAGTAATCATTATTGTTATACTTGTAAAAATGAGGTTCATCCTTCCAACTCGCTACCATGATGTTGATTATCATATAAGACATCAAGCTATGGGTAAGAAGGTCAAACCTTTTGGCGGGGTGATAAGGAACTTTTGGCAGACAAGACCACTCTTCTAAGAGAGTGCCACGAACTTGCAGCTTGACATGGGGTGGAATGGCTGCGTATTCTGCCATTTGCAAGGTACCATACACGTGCTCAATACGTCCTCTTTGGGCTTATGGACACCATAGAAAAGGCTCGATTTGCTAGATGCTTCAGATTAGCACCTAAAAGAAAAACCAATATTCTGATGTTGTTCAAATAACCATAAAGAGTTATAATACACGCAAAACACTGATTCTTATACATTAAAGACTGCATTAGAAAATCTATCCTATAAAAGAATTATGAGTAGCTGAGTAATTAAACTTACAACAAGATACCATGTTTTCTTCGTTTTACATGGGGTGAAAGAAATAGCAACTGACTGTTCACTTTCCTATAAAATATTATCATTTTGGCTACCAGATAGCTGAACAGGAAACAGTATCATACACTTCACAATACCTAGAAGGGGTTTCAGCTCAAGTGTTTCAACATTCTTCTACCCTTTAGGTCTATAACACCATTTCCAAAATAATCAGTGCAAATTGCGTCAACACCACACAAAGCATAACATAAACAAGTTCAAAGCGTGTAATGTCAATTATAAGCAATGTGCGAAAATACGGTTCATTCTCCCCAACCAAATTTCCAATTCCAAATCAGTAAACTGCACACAACAATGCCACTGAGAGACCAACGAAAAGAAGGCCACGTGACATAATAACACCACAACACAGCTAGAAAACTCCAGTATTGCTCAAAAATAAGTAAAATCTATCACACTAGAAGAGCAATTCAGCTCTACGTTCATTCATGGAAATCTAAACCCCCAATGGCGCTAGTTCATTCACATTAGGTAATAATAATTTCAAAAGAAATTGGCGTTCAAATTCGGTGAATCTGGATTGGCAAGTGATATGTATATAGAGTGAAAAGTCAACGAAAGGTTACCAGAAACGAAATTCAGAATCGTCAAACATGATACAAATTCAAGAAGTAAAGTAGTGAGGAGACATAAAAGGTTTTGAGAAAAAAACAAACAAACAAATGTGGGTAAATAGCAGAGGTGGAGGAGAAGAGGATTGGGAGTGTGCGAACCTGATTTTCCACGTGAAGATTACTCTCTGAAAATGAGAGAAAATGGAAGGGATAATACCCTATACTCCTATAGCGATTATTAGTCAAATGACAAATCTACAAAATAGCTGAAAATGTAAGAGCATCCACTACGCGTCCCGAGCGCGGCTCGCGTTCCGTCCCGGAGGGACGGTTCCGCCGCGGGACGCGTTGCAACCCTCATCCCGTCCCGTAGCCCGTCTCAAGCCCGTCCCGTAGCCCGCATCCGCCGGACAAGGGACGCGCCGGCCCGTCACGCGCCCGGGCGACGTGGCCACGCCCCCGATGCATGCGTGACGCCCACTCGCTGGCCAGCGAGTGGGCGTCGTCACGGATGACGCAATAATTCATTTTTTTTTAAAAATCGATTTTTAAAAAAAATCGAATTTTAATAAAAAAAAAATTCAAACGGTAATGTTACCGTTAATTTTTTATTTTCTTTTTTTTAAATTTTATTTATTTATTTACTCTATAAATAATCTTATTGCATACTCATTTCACACACAAACACACATCTATTTCTCTCAAATCATCTCTATCACTTCAATTTCCATCTTAAATCAACTCAAACAAATTGATCCTTTTGAGCAAATGCGTCAATTAATGGAACAATCACTTGAAGAATATCGACGACGAGAGGCGGAGGAAGCCGCGCCACCCCCACTACGCTCCCGGAAGTACATCAATCGGAACCGGGAGGAAGCCGTCGCACGGTTAGTACGCGACTACTTCTGCGATAACCCGATTTGGGGAGATACCTACTTCTGTCGCCGTTTCCGCATGAGTAAACCGCTATTTCTCCACATAGCGAATACTTTGCGCGGCCCCCGAAGAGTTCTTCCGAGAAGGGTTCGACGCGGTCGGCCGTCCCAGCCACACGACGCTGCAGAAAATGTACTGCAGCCATCCGTCAACTTGCGACTGGACAAACGGCCGACATATTCGACGAATACTTCCACATCGAAGACACCACTGGGCGCATGTGCTTGCTCAACTTCTGCAGAGGCGTCCGGGCAGCCTTCAGTGACGAATTTCTCCGGAGGCCAAGCACGGACGATTGTCAGTTCCTCCTCAACCTGCACGAACAAGTGCACGGATTCCCCGGGATGCTTGGCAGTGTAGATTGCATGCACTGGCAATGGAAGAATTGTCTGGTGGCTTGGAGGGGGTCCTACAGGAGCGGCCACAAAGGCACCCACCCAACCGTTGTACTCGAGGCCGTTGCCGACTACCGGCTTTGGATCTGGCACGCGTACTTTGGGGTCTCTGGCTCGAACAACGACGTAAACGTGCTCCACCAGTCCGATCTCTTTACCGAAGTTTTGGATGGTAAAGCGCCGGCCATCAACTTCGTCGCCAACAACCGGCTGTATAAAATGGGGTACTATCTCGCCGACGGCATCTACCCGAAGTGGCCGACCTTCGTGAAGACGTGCAACAGGCCTACGAACCCAAAGCAGCCTCTTTTTGCGCAGAAGCAGGAGGCTGCGCGCAAGGATGTGGAGAAGGCGTTCGGGGTTCTCCAAGCGCACTTCAACATCATCAAAGCCCCGGCTCGTTCCTGGTTCACGGAGAGCATGGTCGACATCATGTATACATGCATAATCTTGCACAACATGATTTTCCGAGACGAAGGACCCGATGCGGGAAATTGGTTCGACCCCGAATCTCCCGGAAGCTCAACCGCAAGTAGTCCACCGCGAAGTGGAGCGCATCCGTCTATACAAGAACGGTTGGCTATTCGGGCAAGGACACGCGACTCTAGCGCCCACACCCAACTCCAAGAGGATCTAATTGAGCACATTTGGGAAAACTTTGGCGGAGAAGATTAAATTATGTCATTTTTTATTTTTTTAGAATTTTAATTATGTTTGTTTTTCTTTTTTTTTTTTAAGTTTAAGTTGTACTGTTGTTTTAATTTTAATGAATTGTGTTTGTTTAAATTTAATTGGGTTGTAGAAAAAATAAAAAATGAAATTGAATGAATAGTAATTAAGGGACGGTTAAGGGACGGAGCGTTGCAGGTTCCGTCCCTTAGTTAAGGGATGGAGGAAAAAAGGACAGTGGGGCCCTCAAATTGTGGTCAAATAGTAGTTAAGGGATAGTATAGAGACAGCGTAGTGGATGGTCTAAGACTCAAGGACCCAATCCGAAGATTTCAAGTACCCAAACCCAAAAATCTCAAAAACAACTACCTGATACCCGATAAGAAAATTCAATCTAGTACTCCCTCCGTTCTCTCATAGTCGAGGCGAAACTTTTTGGCATGAAGTTTAAGAAAGGAATGTTGAGTGCGTTAAATAAAGAGGGAACATCTTTTTAGGTCCACGAACTTTGCCGAAGTATCATTTTAGGTCCGTGAACTTTGAAAATATCATTTTAGATCCGTCAACTATAAGTTAATATGATTTGAGGTATTTGAACTTTTTCGGACGAAAATGCCCTTAAGGCCTTCAAATGGCAATTTGAACAATTATTTCGCCGCTCATTTTGCGTCAAACACCTAGAGTCCAACAACTTTTTTTACTACTGTTTAATTCAATTACCATCCAAATTGAATTTACATATAATTAAAATTTGCCGTGAAAAAATAGTACATTTTTCAATTATTAGATGACCAATTATATAAGGATAGTTAATTAGGACTTAGATACTTTATTTTATTTTTTTAATCTAAACTGTAAGAACTTATTATAGGTGATTTGTGAATTATATTTAGTTTATTTGTTTTGAAATTAGATATCTATTGATTTGGATTGTCATTCGGAGTATTATTTATATGAATTTCAGAATGAGATCAATTACCATCCAAATTAAATTTAAATATAAAAAGTTGCCGTTAAAAATTGTTGGACTATAGGTCTCTGGCGCAAGAAAAGTGGCGAAATAATAGCCCAAATTGCCCTTTGAAGGCCTTAAGGACATTTTCATCCAGAAAAAAGTTCAAAATACCTCAAATGATATTAACCTGTAGTTGATGAACCTGAAATGATATTTTTAAAGTTCATGAACCTAAAATAATAATTTGTCAAAGTTTGTGGACCTAAAAAGAGGTTCCCTCTTAAATAAATATATAAAAAAAGTAAGAAAGAGAAAAGGTAGAGAGAATAAAGTACAAAAGTAAATAAAGTAAGGGAGAGAAAAAGTTTGATACATGGAAATGACTCAACCATAAGAGAATTTTCCGAAATGAAAAAATGACTCAACTATGATGGAACGGAGGGAGTACCCAGTTATCGAGTCCCAATTTTAAAAAAATCCTTTTTTTAAAACTGCTTGGCCGATTTTTTTTTAAAGGAGGATCGACGATGGTTCACCATCTACCCCCGAAGTGACTCGGACCCCCTGACCTAACGGTCGGAGGTGAAGCGTCTTACCACCGAGCTGCGCTTCGTTGCCAATGTGGGAACCAACATGTCCACCTACCTTCCCCTAGCAGGGGTCCAGCTTTTTCCTTCCCCTGGCACGGGTCCAGGCCACCAGCCTCCCCCGATACCTGGGTCCAGATCACTCCCCCGATGCCTGGGTTCAGGCAAGTGAATCCATAAGCCCCAGGGGAAATTAATCCTCAAGATGCGCCCCTCAGGGGTCGAACACGTGACCTCCAGGATAGCGCGGTATCCTTGCCTCCCTCCTCAACCACTTAACCTCCAAGATGGCGGATTTGGCGTGAGAGGGCAGCGGCGATGGGTGGGGCGGCCACTGCTTGGAACGTTGGGCGTAAGAGGGTAGAGAGAGACTACCTGACTGGAATCAACATTCAGTTTCTTTGACGTGACATTCAATTTCTCAACTACGTTATGTTAAAATCAACATTCAATTTCTTTAACGTGACAAATTAAAATCAACTACCCAACAATTTATCAATTTCTTTTGGTATGTGGATGGATTGTGGCTTGGATGTTCCTATTGCTAATGCTCTTGATTTTTTTTAATTAACGCGCTAAATGTACGAAAAACCTCTCAAGCAAGGCAACTCAAATAGTGCATATATTAACTTGTATGAATGGCGCGGTAGATCTATGGATTTCGAGTCTAAATATCAATTTTCAAATAATCCTATTACTATTCAAATTCAATGACATTGATGGAAACGAGGCGAGGCACCACTTAAGAGACAATGTTTCAGAGTGAGGCGGCGGAGACTCTTTCCCTCGACGACAAACCACTAGTGGCATACCAAAGAGCAACAATTCATGTCATCGGATTCAGTGAAACCATTGTTAGAGCATCTCCAATGGCGGCGTCAGCGTAGGCACACCGATTTTTCGCGGACGCCGTGCTGACGCCGAACCATTGCAGCCGGCGTCAGCGAAACCGGCGTCAAAATCGGCGTGCCTACGCCGATTCTTGGTATGACGCCGATTCTCACGGCGTCATTGTAAGCTCCGAATTGGCGTCAGACCGGCGGCAGAATTTTATTTTTTTAAAAAAAAAATCGAAACACTATATATACGCGCTTTGGACGCCATTTTCATTCGCACCACTTGTATTAACGAGTACTCTCTCTATCTTAATTTTTGTACAAGATCAACAACGAGAAATGAGTAATGCCGATGGTGGTGGTGGTGGTGGTGGGGATGCTGATGAGTACGAGCGTATGATGAACGAAGAGCTAGATGCCTATACGAACGGTGAGGTTGATCGATGGTTGGAGAGTTATATGCAGCCGACGGTACCTCACCCACGACCAGTTGTCCATCATCGACAAGTGGTTGATCGTGATCATGTAACTGCACATCAGCACCTGTTCACAGATTACTTCGCAGAGGAGCCGCGTTTTAACGCCAACCATTTCAGGCGTCGTTTTAGGATGAGGCGGGACGTGTTTATGCGTATTGTTAACGCTTTGGAGCATCGATATCTGTATTTCTGCTTCAGACACGATGCGGCTATCAGTTTTGTCGCCAACGGCAACCAGCATAATATGGGCTACTACTTGGCGGATGGGATATACCCTAGGTGGCCAGTCTTTGTGAAGACGCTACGCATCAGATGCGAAGAAGGCCTACATTGCGACGCGGCAGGAGTCAGCGCGAAAGGACGTTGAGCGCGCATTTGGTGTGCTTCAGGCTCGATGGGCTGCAGCTAAGGGACCAACGCGTTTGTGGCATGTCGACTGCATTGCTGATATAATGTATGCTTGTATTATCATGCACAACATGATTGTCGAAGATGAAGGTGTACAACTGACTAATTGGGCCAACGACGATAATGAAGCAGGTCCAAGCCACGGCGTCGTCGCCGCCAACGTACGAGGTGGGGTACCTCACGATAAAGAAGTCCTCCCCCAAGCACATGCCGACATGCGTCAAACGGATGCTCATATTCGATTCCAAAAGGATTTAATTGAAGAGTTGTGGGCGCGGAGGATTGCAAGGCGTTAGTTT
The DNA here is from genome assembly GCF_004379255.2 of Salvia splendens. Lineage (NCBI taxonomy): Eukaryota > Viridiplantae > Streptophyta > Magnoliopsida > Lamiales > Lamiaceae > Salvia > Salvia splendens. Next base: position 40,761,208 of record NC_056036.1, on the reverse strand, counting down.
TATTTTAATTATGTAATTTTTTAAATGTACTTTTAAGTTTTTGTACTTTTTTTAAATTAATGTACTTTTTTTTATATTATTGTACTTTTTAAAAATTTTAATAGTATTATTCAATTTTTCCGTATTTGTCTCATAAATTAAATTCTGTATGTTGCTACGTCTGTAAATTAAATTATATAATTGTTATTAGTAATGTGGGTAGGCTATGGGAGGGCTATTGCATGTCCAGTTGCATTTCCAGATGATGTGGCAGGAGGATTTTAGTGCAGATGATGTGGCAGTGAGAAGTCTATGGGAGGGCTATTGCATGTCCAGAACCATTGGAGATGCTCTTAGTAGATGTTTAGGTTTATGGGGTAGTTCAACTATTTCATGTGAATTAAATTACAGTTTTTTCCTTGTATTTAATGTACTAGTGCTTTATAAAAAAAATTTATTCACTAGATGTTAGTTTAATCGTGTAGGTCATTGGCTTGATAATTTTTAACAAACAAGGATGAAGTTTCTTGTTCGTTTTGAACAAGAGAAGATGTCTTGACTATCAGAGCATCTCCAGTAAGACTGGACGTCAAATAGCCCTCACATAACCTTCACACTGCCACATCATCAGCACTACAATTCTCCTGCCACATCAGCTTGCCATATCAACTGGACATCAAATAGCCCTCACATAGCCTTCACACTACCTATCCACATCACTAATAACAATTATATAATTTAATTTACACTCATATCAACATACGGAATTTAATTTACGAGAAAAATACGGAAAATTCGAATAATAATATTAAAACTTAAAAAGTACATTAATTTTTTAAAAAAAAGTACAATAATTTAAAAAAAAGTACAAAAATTAAAATGTACATTAATTTAAAAAAGTAAAACAAAATCACTCCTCGCCGCCGTCCTCGTCTCCGTCGTCGCCCAGCGCTTCTTCACCGTCGTCGCCGCCGCCTCCGTCGCCACCTACGCCGCGGCTATTCCCGCCGGTGTCCCTCCTCATCGCCTCCAATTCTTCACGCTGGCTCTGGAGCAATACACGAAGAAAATCCTTCACCTCGGGGTCCACCGCCGCTTGGAAGTCGGCTAAGGTCTTCACCATTTGAGCGCGCGTTTGTTGGCGCGCTAAGAATTTGAGCTCCTCGGTAGACCCGCCGAGGGGGGATGTCGAATGGACCCCCTGGGAACTCGGGGTGCCCCCCTCGCAACCTGTTGCACCCGCTTTTGGCCAACCGGGCGAGGTCGGCGACCGAACGAACGAGGAGTCGGGACCTCCTGGGCCGTCTCGGGGAGGTCTGTCGAACCACCGCTGCTGCCGCTATAATCTCCGGTATAGTTCAGTTTCTGCCTCTTTGGCCAGCCAGCGTCGACGCCTGCCCGGAATTTCTCCGACTCGTTGAGCACAACCTAGCAGTTCCAGTAGGTGAACTCATAGTACTTCTTCTGCAGATCGGGGTAGGCTCTCTCCGCAATCCTCCTGCAGTCTTCCTCTGTTTGGCCACTGGTCTGCATGCGGAGGGCGTTGGCGTACAAACCCGAAAATCGAGAGACGCCAGACCTGATTCGGTCCCAGCACTTCCGAACCTCCTCCCCGGTGCACGGTCTCCCTTCAGGGCAAAATGCCCTGTAGGCTGCGGCTATCTTGGCCCACAAGTTGACGATCCTCTGGTTGTTCGAAACGAGAGGATCGTCGCAGACACTCACCCACGCCTTGGCAACCGTAACGTTCTCCGCGTCCGTCCACTTCCTCCGGCCCCGGATTTCGGCCTCCGGATGCGACGACTCGCCGACCTTCTTGGCCTTGCCCTTCTTCTTACCCCGCCCTACTCCTTGACTTTGAATAAGAGTTTCCGGAACCTCGTTCATATCAAAACCCAAGTCCGCTAAGGAGAAGGTCTCCGTATACTGTGCATCCGTTGGGGTCGATGTGTGTGAAGAACCGGTGGAAAAATCAAAAGTCGGCCGATAGACGTTGTCCCCCCGTGCGTCCCCTGCGCCGGGGGAATCATCTGCTGCGCCGGTGGAATCATCTGCTGCGCCGATGGCTGCATCCCGGGTGCCCACCCCGGCATCATCTGCATAGGGGGCTGCATGCCGGGTGCCCACCCCGGCATCATCTGCTGCCACGGGTACATGTTGTAGTACCCGGTCATCGGAGGCCAACCACCTCCCCCAGGAGCCGGGGAAGTATGGGACCCTACCCCGGGAGTCGGGGGAGTCTGAGACCATCCCCCGGGAGTCACTGGAGTACCTTCGTAGTTGTTCTCCATTGCTCGTTATTGATCTTGAACATAAAGTAAGGTAGAGAGAGTACTCGTTAAAACAAGTGGTGCGAATGAAAATGACGTTCAAATCGAGTATATATAGTGTTTTCACAAGAAAAAAAAATAAAATCTGACGCCGGTATGACGCCGATCCGGGACCCACAATGGCGCCGTGAGGATCGGCGTCGGAACCGGCGTCATCGCGCGAATCGGCATGGCCACGCCGATTTCGCCGACGCCGGTTCTAATGGTTCGGCGTCAGAACCGGCGTCGGCGAAAAATCGGCGTCGCGATTTTGACGCCGGCATTGGAGATGCTCTCAAGGGTCGTGCAAAGTGCACTGAACAAATCACAGGGCCTAGTGCAGATTCAAAAACCAATGCATCACGCCCAATTATGTTGGACATAGAGCAACCAAGTCATTTATCAAAATTCCATCCAGACTAAAAAATTAATTATTAGTTCATTACAAAATATGACTTCAAAAGAGGAAAACTAGTACAAATTATTTAGATAATCACTTGACATATTATTACCAAAATATTTAAAACATTAAATACTAGTACCTCCTAATATTCCAAATTTTCAGATGTGAACCTATTTCGAGTGAAAAAAGAATCCAAGCCTCGGAGTCCCACACTACTTACACCCGAGCCACTTGGTTCAGAAGAAACGAGGCAACATAATATATTTAATTCAACACTCTTGCTTCCAGCTCAGCAATTACAGTGATACCCGCGTCGCAATCAAGATGCTTAAACATCGAACATCTCTCCCCAGCAGGTCAGCAGTGGTCCCACGTGTGTAAACTCCACTGCCACTTCACTATCATTAAAGCTGCTCGATATATAACGCGTTCACATTCCTACCCCTCCGAGCCTCCCATTTAACGGGGTCCCCACAACGAGCCTCCACCCGAGCCTCCGCACCTTTATAAACCCCGCGTTTGATTCCCCCTCCCAAAGCTCAGGCTCAGATCCCGACCGCTTTCCAGCTAATTTTTTTTTCTTTCCCGTAGCCGATTTCTCTCTCTCATCACTCAGCTATGTTTCTTTCTTCGTACTGGACTTCATGAACTATAAAATTTCTGCAATCCTGCTAAATTTTTTGTGTTTTATCTGATCTTAGAATCATCTAGTGCTTTTGGAACGAGGTATTATAATTTAAATTGTTGTTGAGAAGCATGAAATTGAGAGGCGTACAATTTTCGGAGTATTTGAGTGAGCAAGGAGAAGCTTGATTGAATGATATCGCGATTGTTTTGAGATTCGGAATTCTGGTGATTCGAGGGACTAGTTTTGATGAGTTTGGAAGCGTCTGCGATTTTGTGAAGTGAATTCGGAAATAAGTATGCCAACTTGACCATTTTTGTTTATTTGAGATCTTATTGGACTGGATTCCTATTAATTGTGATGTAAATTTAGTTTAAGTCGAGTTCTGATCGAGATCTTGCATGGATCGTAATTGCTGGGTTTGATCTCTCTAATTTGTGAGTTTGGGCGTAAAATTAGGGTTTCTAGTTCTTGTGATGTTTCTACTCTTTTGAGTTAACGGGTTTACTGATTAAATTGTATTTGCTGGTGTACTTGATTAAGGTATATTTGAGGAGTCAATTCTCCGAGGGAATTAAAATAAATCATGGCTCAGAGTAACTGGGAAGCTGATAAAATGTAAGGATTGTTATTGTTCATACATTATCTCCTTTATTCCCATTTATTGTTCTTTCCAACGGTAGCTTTATCACTTGATTTACAGACTCCGTTGCTCTGTTTTATGCTCGTTATTTTGCCTGCTGAAATGGGCTTTCAGCTTCAAAATATGTTAAGCACCTGTGATAAGACTCACACTTCCAATAATATTTTGACAGGCTCGATGTATACATTCATGACTATTTATTGAAAAGAAAACTGCATGATTCTGCAAAAGCTTTCATGACAGAAGGAAAAGTTGCTACAGATCCTGTGGGTAAGGATATGTTAGCTATTTGTTGGATAAGAATCTTTTTGTTGATTCTTGACCTTATGCAACTGCATTATTTTCGTGTTGCTTGCGTTGGACTCCTCATTTTAGAGATATGGAATAGTGGATGTTATCCTCCTTTCTAACGACTAGTTTTGTTTTTTAGCTATTGATGCCCCAGGAGGATTTCTTTTTGAATGGTGGTCTGTTTTCTGGGACATTTTCATTGCAAGGACAAACGAGAAGCATTCTGAACCAGCTGCAGCTTACATAGAGGTTTGTCAAAATTTGCCGCTCTTATTCAGTTTCGTTATGAACTTGCACCGTGTTGCTTGTGTGAAGTGCACCATTTAATAGATTCTTGTAATTTTTTCAACTAAACATAGAATCAACAATTTAAACAAAGGGAGCAACAACAGCAGCTTCATATGCAGCAATTGCAACTCATGCAGCAACGCAGTGCCCAGTTACAGAGAAGGGATCCTAATCATCAACCGCTTGGTGGTCCCATGAATTCTGATGGGATGATGGGCCAGCCATCTGCCAGTGTATTGGCCATGAAGATGTATGAAGAACGGATGAAGCATCCTCACCCCATGGATTCAGAGACATCTCCAGGCCTCATTGATGCTAATAGGATGGCACTTCTTAAATCAGCTTCTGGTCAGCAAGGGTAAAACTGATACAGCCAAATTCAACACCAGTGAATTTGAAGTTATTATATTGTTTTTAAATTAACAATTATAGTTTCTTTTCCTATGGTTGATGCAGGCAGTTGATGCAAGGCAACTCTGGAGGTATGTCTGCAGCCTTGCAGCAAATGCAAGGACGGCCTCAACTGGCTACTGTAAGTACCAAAACCATATTTATTGTTTGATGCTTAGTTTTGCTCTATTGTATTAAGAGAACAAAAATGTAATCTTGTCTTGTTTTGTTTAGGACAATAAAGGGGAAGTTAACTTGGGCGCAACACAAAAGTCTTTGCCTATGGACCCATCATCAATTTATGGGCAGGTTCTCCAGTCAAAGTCTGGACTGGGTGGTACAGGTATCAATATTGACCTCCCCAAATTTCCTTTTTTTGATCTTAGTGTTTCATGAAGTAGTTCATGTAATCTCTTTTTCCATGCCAATGACTAGCTCTTGTAAAATGTAAGCAGTATGTACATTGAGTATTTGTTATAACATCTTGAAAGGGAAAGAGCTGCTCCTGCCGTTTTTCTATCTGACATATTAGGATTGCTTTAAGCTCCATCTGGCATCAAAGTTTATGTTGCTCAAAATTATATGCAAATGTTCTCTTGCTCTTTCTTAATCTCTTGTTACTGTGTCAGGATTAAATCAAGGAGTCACTGGTCTTCCATTGAAGGGTTGGCCTTTGACAGTGAGTTTGTTGTGCTTTATTTGTCTACTGTTCTTTTGATGAAGAACCTAAAGGAATCTCTTGAGCTCTGATGCTTACAGTATCACACAGGGAATTGATCAATTACGGCCAAGTTTGGGTTTGCAAGTGCAAAAACCCAACCTGTCCACCCAAAACCAGTTCCTTTTGGCATCACAACAGCAGCAAGCCCTTGCACAGGCCCAGGCACAGGGGAATCTTGGAAATTCACCTAACTATGGATTTGGAGGAGTGCCAAGGGGAAATTTTAATGCCAAAGATGGTCAACCTCCAAGAAATGATGGATCTATTTGCTCCCCTGTGCAGTCCAATTCACCTAAGGTTGTTACCGTCTCAGAAATTCTAAATAGCACAATTTGACCTTTGAACCTTCATCATGCTAGATTTTCAGTTTTTTTGTTTTAGCATTTGAAACTGTTGTGGGACTCTGGAAAACGTTTCCCAAATGAAGCCTGAATATGTACCAATGGGCAAACCATCAATCTAGGTGGAATTCTAGAAACCATATACAGTGCTAGCTCACAGTAGTTTTGGTCCCTCACTTTAGATTTTTTGGTATTATGTGAAGTCGTGAAGTATTAACTCTATCTTTAATTTTCTAGTTTGGCTGAGGGTACCCTGTGGGTGGGTGAGTTTGGATGGGATTGTTGGGTGTAATTATTTTGCTTAGTATACTAGTAATTTTTAGTTAAAAGTGTACCTTTTCACTTGTAACACAAGAATTGATTTTGTAAACTAATATCTGCACTTGTGATGATAGAATAGTCTGAGGTTTGATGAGTATATGTTATGTCTCTATAATTACAGCTAAAGAATAGGGCAACACAGCTTTGAAAGGGGGTTAAATCGTCTTCTCTTTTTCCGGCTTCTTGGTTATATTGATTTTAACAACCAGCTGCTAGCCTTACCATTCAATGACTTGGGATTGATGGATATATGTTACTTAAGATGATTAGGTTTTTGTCTTATTAGTTTTTCTACTTCATACTAATAAATCATTGTTCTTACTAGGAGTCTAGGACAAGGATATGCTGATTTGAATAGTTTTAAACTGCTAAGTTAAGATGTGCTATCTACTATCAGAACAATACAATTGACTCCCTTTATGATTAGTGGCATATAATAAGTTTTTGTACGTGGAAAATAATATTCCTTACTCTGAGCAGCTGAAAATGGGCCAAATGCAGCAGTCGTCCTCACAACAACAGGATCAGTTGCAGCAGCAGCAATTGCAACAGGTTAGTTAATTCTAGGGTACATGTTGATAGTATTTAGTTATCTGAATGGTGCTGATTTTCAGTTATGGCAATTCATATGCGCAATCTGTCTGTTATTTGTTGTAATTGTTCCTATGGCACATGTACATCTACCCTTCTTCCCTGACGATCCCCTGACTTTTGTCATACATAATAAAATGATGATCACTTTGCCGTGAAACAGAATAATAGAAAAAGGAAACAACACTCTTCATCTGGACCTGCCAATAGCACAGGTACTGGAAATACGGTAGGCCCCTCCCCAGGTTCACCACAATCAACGCATACACCCGGTGATGGAATGACCACAGCCAGCAGCCTGCACAATGTTAATAGTGTTTCCAAGAGTATGATGATGTATGGTGGAGATGGAGCTGGTGGAATCGCATCATCTACAAATCAGCTTGTGAGACCTAGTTTTGTCATTAATTATTGATTTTATTTTGAAATTTCATTTTCGCCTAACCAAGTACTCCCTCCGTCCCAAGGAAGATGACCCCTTCCTTGGGCGGCACGAGATTTTATGCAACTTTATTTTGTGTGTTAAGTGGAGAGAGTAAAGTAAGAGAGATGGAATAGAGTATAGATAAAGGTGTTTCCATTTTTAGTAATGGATCATCTTGATTGGGACAAACTAAAAAGGAAAGTGAGTCATCTTCAATGGGACGGAGGGAGTATTTATTTGTATTTCATTTTTTATTGTTTTAGGAGCATTCAATGTGGAGTTCACAATCTGTGTAATATTGAGTCTTCATATTAATACATTGGGTTTTTTATTTTATTTTTTACAGGATGATTTGGAGAATTTTGGTGACGTTGGTTCCCTTGAAGATAATGTAGAATCCTTCTTGTCTCATGATGGGGGCGATGGTAATATGTATGGCTCTTTAAAACAAAATCTCACTGAGCATAAAACAGAGACTTCTAAAGGTGGGATATGATATCGAGGCATGAAGCCTTCCACTGCTTCATACAGCTTCTATTGCTATAACTCACATTAATAATTTTTCCTATTTAAGGTTTTTCATTTGGAGAAGTTGGTTGCATTCGAACAAGAAATAAAGTGACTTGCTGCCATTTTTCTTCCGATGGGAAACTGTTGGCAAGTGCCGGGCACGACAAGAAGGTGGGGTGACTAAGCTCTCAGATATTGTGTTTCAGTAAATTGGACGTGTTCCATGTCATTATACATGCTGTTTGCATTTGTTTGCCTAAGCTATTTATCATGTGGTTTAGTTACATTGTTCCCCAACTTTTCTACTCACTTCTCTTGGTCCTTGGACTAGGCTGTTCTTTGGAATATGGATACCTTACAAACAGAGAGCACCCCAGAAGAACACCAGTACCTAATTACTGATGTTCGCTTCCGGCCAAATTCTACTCAACTTGCTACAGCTTCATTTGACAAGTCCGTCAGATTGTGGGATGCGGCTAATGTAATTACTTCTTCCCTTCACTTTGATAATTTTAAATTGTTGATAGCTGGCAAAAAACTATTGAAGCATGTGCCTGCTCACCTACAAGGCACATTCTAATCATAACTTATTCATTTATATATCGAAGTCATATCTGTTGATTGAGGCACTTACTCTGTTTAATTTATCTTTGCACAGCCAAGCTATTGTCTTCAAGCTTACACCGGGCATAGTTCCCATGTCATGTCCCTCGACTTCCATCCTAAGAAGAATGATCTTTTTTGTTTCTGTGATAGTTCAAATGAGATACGTTATTGGAGTATTAACCCATTCACCTGCACTCGCATGTCGAAGGTTGGGAATCTAACTCGTATCTTTTGTTTATAAATATCTATATCCCCATTAGTTTCAGTTTCATAAGTTGTAATTTTGAATATAATCTTGTTGTCTGCATGCAGCAAGTAGGAAGTGCACAAGTGAGGTTTCAACCTATAACTGGACATCTACTGGCAGCTGCTTCAGACAAGGTGGTTTCCATCTTTGATGTGGAAAACGACAGGCAGACACATTCATTCCAGGTTTCTTGATTGCTATTGACATCTTGGGTTTGGGCCTAAGGTTGAGCAATGCAATTTATATGTCATCTTATAACTTTTGGTGATTCATTAGGGACATTCTGGTGTTGTCAACTATCTTTGCTGGGATCTCAACGGTGAGCTGTTGGCTTCTGTCAGTGAGGACAGCATTAAAGTTTGGTCATTAGCCTCGGGAGAGTGCATACATGAGCTCAATTCTAATGGAAACCAATTTCATTCTTGTGTATTCCATCCAAGTTATTCTGCTCTCTTGGTGATTGGAGGACTACGGGTAGCCAACTCTCTCTCTCTCTCTCTCTCTCTCTCTCACACACACACACACACACACACATTCAAGCTGGACTCAAGCACATATATGAATAATCTTGCCTACTTCGGTTGTCTAATATGCTGTTTCCCTTCATTTGTAGGCTTTGGAGTTGTGGAACATGGTGGAGAACAAGAGCATGACGGTTCCTGCACACGAGAATATAATTGCTTCTCTGGCACAGTCACCTCTGACAGGAATGGTTGCCTCAGCTAGCCATGACAGTTCTGTTAAGCTGTGGAAATAACACTGGATGATTGTCCTGTAGCAGACGAAATCGTTGGACTTTCTTGTGAGATCTGTGGTCTCTCTGGGAAGTTTCTGAGTCAGTTATTAGTATAAATATTGGAATGCCACTTTTTACTTGATATACATATATACACCGAGGTAGGGAAGCCGTGGGTCATCCAGAATGCTGCGGAGCTAAGCGGGAACGGGGCAGAATACATTCATTAAACATCCTTCTCCACTCCAACTTATTTAACTAGTAAAACCACTAACGAGTTTGTGCCAACTGCTGAAAATGAAAATGTGCAGGTCCTCTTGTTACTACTGCCTGTGATTTTTGCTGCTTATTATCCCTTTGTTTCTCTGCTTAATTTGTGGTGGGATCACTTGTTTGTATTTTCTCCTCCATTGTGATAAAGCTACGGAGATTGAAATAAAACTTGTACTACCTCCGCACATAAAAAATAGTCATATTGTTCCATTTTGATTCGTCACCTAAATTTAATTTACTATCTATATTTGACTATCCATTTTTTATCTCTCTTGCATTACCTATTGTGGATTAAAACTCGTGTTGTCCAGTAAGGTGACATTTGGTATGCCGGACAAGATAATATTGAGATAGATAGTACTTTTCACTATTTTCGTAGCACTGCCTTTTTACCATTCTCCCATCTTTTTTACCTCAATGGCTATTTTTATACATTTACTTTATTTAATTTGCGCTATTTTTATACATTTACTTTATTTAATTTTATCTTATTTCACTTTAATTGTCTGTATTATCTCTTTCCTCAATGGCTATTTTTACACATGCACTTTGTTTATTTCTCTCTTACTTCACTTTATCTATGATTTGTCTTATTCTCTGTTTCTCTCTTTTTTAAATTTGATTATCTCATTTCTCTCTCGTCATTTCTTCCCTGCACTCAATTTTTTTTTATTATAGTAGTTTTGTCTTATCACAAATATATCAACAAAATTATTCTTATTTTACAAATTTCTGTGCACATTGTTATATCCATCTATTTATAAACTATTGTTATAAATATATAGTATAATACTTCTATTATTTAAATTTTAGTAAAAAATTAATAATTTAATGTGTAGATTTAATAATAACCATTGAATTTGGAAAACTACTTGATACTATAAATTTGACATGCGACAATGAATGATAATTAAATTTAAAACATAAAAGTAAATATGTAATGTAACACAATTTTCATTCATGTAGTATAACTTATTTTTTTCGCCATTTATATTGATTAACATAATTAACATTTTTCTCTTTATCTTCCATAATTCACATGATTTTTTTATTTATTACCATAATAATATAATTTTCAGCATAATATTAACAAATCTTCATTACATATATAGTACTAATATTTTTCATTTCTAAAATCTCGATCATCTCTAAATTCTAGAAACTAAAAATGACTACATTTGATATGTTTTGTTGTCACTTGTCATCAAATCCAAGATGATTTTTTCATCACAATATTAACAATTTTCATCACATGGACAATGTCGTTCTATCCTGTAATTTCGATCATTATTCAACTGAACGAATACAATTTACACACTAATACTCTTGTAATAAAAATATGTACTCGTGTTATTACGCAACCCATATCCTTCAATCTCGCACATCTACTTATTAATCCAATGGTTAATATTTGTGGTTGGATAATTAAATATACATTATAAAAAATACAAAATTTAGTGAATTGATAAAAAAAAACTCATTATAAACACAAGCTGAAACGTTAATAATTGAAAGCCAATAGTTTTAACAAATAAGTTCAAAACAACATTTGTACCACTGCTTTTTTATCTCTTGCCATTTCACTACTCCATTGTCTCTCTACTATGCAAAATTATATTCAAAGTATCCAAACTCTCAACCTCCTTTCAAACCCTACCAAAACCATAAAATAATCACCAACATTATTTATTCCATGACAAAACAATACTCCATTAGACAAATAGATATCATGTGATTGAAATAAAAAAAATTGGCGATCCTAAGTATTATCAACTCATCCTCAAATAGGACTTTGGTTCCTATCACATCATCTAAACCTTTTCGATTACATCAAAAGTGATGACCATTTTAACTCACACCACATACTTTAATATTTGATCAATTCTATTGTTTTTTCATGCAGATATGAATGCATAGTTAAACTAGATCTGAATCCGACTGTTCCCATTATGAAACTATAATTGTCTCTTACGAGTTAAAATGAGAAAAATTGATTCCATATCAATAAATAACAAACCAAAGCCACCCCAAACCTGTAACTAGAACCATTGGCATACAAAAGATGGACTAATAACGGGATCAAGCCCATATCAAGTTCAATTTTTTTTGTTCATTTATATTATCATTTTTTGGTATTTTGTGTGATACATTTTTCAAAAGCCCCTTGTAACACAATGAAAACTCAAAATTGGGAATATACAATCCATGCTGAGATAATTTATGCGTCGCCATTGTTTGGAACTGAAGCCATTAGTTATTGGTTTAAAATGAAAAGTGATTTTTGTTGTCAACGAAATATACTTAAATTATTATCATAGAATCTCAAACCCAACACTTTTATGTGTTTGCCCTTGGCTGGAACCGAAGCAATCGGTTAATAGTCACCCAAAGTGATTTTTCTTGTTATCGAAATATAGAAAAGGTATTATATCATAAACCCAAACACAAATGGAGAATATACAGCCCTTACTAAAATAATTTTAACCGAATGTATTTGACAATAGCCGAAACCATCAGTTATTGGTTTAAAATCGACAGTTATTTTTCTTGTCGAAGCTGTTACGACCCCACTTTCCTTAAGACCGAATCCCTTGGCTCAAATGAAATTCATAACTAGAGATGTCAATCGAGTTGGTTTATAGAGTCTCGGATCAATTCTGTTGAATAGACCTGGCCTAATGTGATTGAAATGTTATTAGGTTAATAATTACTACTCTCTCCGTCCCGGATTAGGAGTCACTTATTGTTATGGCTCGTGTTTTAAGAAGGAGTTGAAGTGTGTAATAAATGAAGTGCGATGGTGGAGTGTGTAATAAATGAAGTGAGTTGGTTGAAGGTGAGTCCCTTTTGACTCTTTGGAGTGTGTAATAAATGAAGTGAGATGGTAGAGTGTGTAATTAAATGTTTGCTTTTTATTTTGGTTTATTTTATTGTAGAGAATGGCATTTTTATGTAATTTTGATGAAGAATGAGGTAAAATTGTATAACCAAATATGAAAATTTCTAAATGTGACTCTTAAACTGGGACTGAGATGAAATTTTATAGCAAAAAAATGACTCTTAATCTGGGACGGAGGGAGTATTAATTTATACTTGCATCCACGTCGCTTTCAGCATACTCTAATCACCATGTGAATATTTTTTACTTAATAAAAGTTGGAAAATAAACAAAGAGTAGAATTCGCGGAGACATCATCAATGGAGCCACCGATCCTCCGTTCAATTCCGACATTCGGCGTCGCCACCGCCTCACTCCGCCGCTCCTACATGTGTTACAACTGCAATTACCCCTTCCATATATCCCCCACCGCTGCCGCGATCGCAGACACATCATCATCCTCCGCCATCCCCTCTTCCTTCCGCTGCCCTCGCTGCCACCTCCGCCACCTCATCTCCCACCACACAATCTGCGCAGCGCCTAGTCCTCCTCCTCCCCCTCCCTCCCGCCCTACGCGGCGGCGCAAGGATGATCCTCCTCCTGTTATCATCAGTAGCACTACTTCAGCAGCTCCGTCGACGCAGCCGTGCTCAATTTGCCTAGAGGATTTCGATATTAGCTCCGATGCAGCTAGTGTAACGCCGTGCAAGCATTATTTCCACAAGGATTGTCTCGCGCCATGGCTCCGAAGGAAGAAGACTTGCCCCATGTGCCGCCGCGAATTGCCCTACAAAATTCGACGGTTTCGGAGATGGGCATCAGTGATCGCGCGCGATGTGGACGGAGATACCTTGATGAGAGACGCATGAGCTCTTTTGGTAAGTGTTTATGAGTCATCTGTGGCATTTAAATTGCTTGCGTGTCCGTGTGTGTGCGTGTTCATAATGTGATCATGTTTGCTCTGTGTTATTCTTTGCATTTGTTGTGTGATACTTTACTTAGTATTATATGTTGCTTCTCTAGTCTCTACTTCGTTTCATTATTCATATGAGTATTTGTGCATGATTCTGTCGTTTTATTATTCATGTGTTTAATATGGAGAGCAGCAGTTATATACTGTGTTTGGTGAATTATTGCTCCTCTAGGAAATTGTAGAATGCTTTTTTGTATGTGCTGTTAAATTGACTGTCCAGTGGTCTTCTACATTGATACATTTTTGTATGCTCATTAGGGAACCTTTTTTTTGCATTATGTAAAAGGGAAAAACGCGTGTGTTTAATAGTTTGGTCAAGACAATTGGGTTATGTAATGACGTTTTGGTAATTTTCATTGAAAATCAAGTGGTGCACCACCATTTTTCCTCTTACTCGGCTTGCCACAGAACTTGAGAAGCATCAGCCTGGTTATGAGGCAGAGCAGCAGGGCCTTCGAATTGAAGCCCTTCTCGGTCAGCGGCTGTGGAGGGATCACCGATGAAGGAGTCTGGCATGGATAGGAGATGGATTGATTGTTGATTTTTGGGATGAATTTCTGTCAAGATATAACAGGGCATTTCATTTGGCGTATTTGGAACACGCCAATTGTAGGATCATCTTTAAGCAAACATAGCAAAGTCCATTTGCTGTGCCGTACTGGGTTGATAAGCCTCAGTTTTCTATATCAAATGTGGTAATCATGCTTCATAAATCATAATGAGCTTCTTCTTCTGTAGTGTAACGAGCAAAAGCAAAATAGAAGTTACTTACTACAACCCTGGCCGAATAATTTTGTAATAGCATGGCTTTTCAATGCTTGTTTCTTTCTGCTTTTATACAATATAGAAGTAGCCAGTTTTGACTTGTATTTTTTACTGACTGCTTGTTTTGATGCCTTTTATGCAATTTTCAGTTTTTATCCAGGATTCCAGGCACTAGTATAGTAGAGTTGCTTATCTGATTCTTGTCAACTTGCCTTGCAGATACATGTAAAAGCAGTCTTGTGCAAACATATAGGAGCTGTTCTTCAAGAGCTTGCTGTCATGGTCGGGGACAGCGTCTTTTGTACAGAGTTTGTCTTTTGAGTTAATCTTTTGCAAAGTTAGCGCTGTGCAGGGATGGACCAATAGGTAGAAAGGCAAGAGGTTTTCTTTGATGAAATTTAGAAAATTAAAAGGAATAATTCCTATAGAGTTTTTGGTGTCTCCTATCATTTAGTGAGGGGATGGATATGGTTTCATTTCATTTCACAAACAGGGTTAGAAAAGGGGGTGGTAGAATGGGATGGAATAAATAGAATTTTGTATTTAAGTTTCATTCTTATATTTATTAATAAATGAAATTTTTATCGGAGGAACACAAAGCATTCTTTCCATTACAATGGTAGGAATTAACTTTTACATGTATGGCAAAGGTAAGTGAGATTTTTGTTCAATATATTGAAAAAATGATGAAAACTATGAAAAATAAAATTATGATACAAGTTTTGAGGAAATTACAATCTTACTGTCAGTAGATCTTCCCCTGGTTGCCTGCTATGGAGGCAAGTGCTTCTTTTACCCTACAAAAATGATATATAGTCACATAGGATAATCTTTATAATTTTTATTTCCAATGCTTACTGCCTGTATTTCTGTTATGTATAGCCTGTTTGCAACAGTTCAAAGCATGTATCACAGCATCTTATTCATATATCAATACTATAATTCTTAAGATAATTATTTTTATTTTGATTCCTCATGTTGGTATAAATTCTGTTATTGGTGTCCGTTTTCCCAATATCAACATCGCTTACCCTGAATTCATAGCACCTTGGTATGGCACTAGACATTGAAGAAGATGTAAAGATTATTGTATTTTCTTTCAGTATGCTGCAAGACTCAACAACCTTGTTGAGGTTTTGATGTTCATTAGTTCAGTATTACATAAAATTTTGTCCTATACCATTGTCATCTGGCTGGCTCATTATCTTGGCTATGTAATGACAGTGATAGTATATGAGGACATCAAAACTGATGAAAACTATGAAAAGTAAAATTTTGGTAGGAGTATAAGTTTTGAGAAAATTCTGCCAGTTGATCTTCTCCTAGTTGCTTGCTATGTTGGAGGTAAGTTCTTTTACCCTGCAATAATGATTTAAAGTCACATAGGAAAATCTTTATGATTTCTATTTCCAATGCTTACTGCCTGTTTCTGTGTTATGTGTAGCATGTTTGCAACAGTTCTAAGCATATATCAGAGCATCTTATTCGTATATCAAAACTGTAATCCTTAAGATCATTATTTATTTAGATTCCTCGTGTTGATTTCTGCTATTGGCATTCCGTGTTCGTTTGCCCAATCCTAAATATCAGCTTATCCATGGATTCATAGTATCTTGGCACGGTGCTAGACATGGAAGAAGGTGTAAAGATTATTGTGTTTTCTTTCAGTGTGTCTTCCTTCCTCTTTCTGGAAGCGAACTCCTTGTCCGATTTGAGCATGAAAAGCAGTGTTCAACAACCTTGTTGAAGTTTTAATGTTCACCAGTCAGTATCACATAAACTTTTGTCCTATACCATTGATGCCTGTGTTGGCTCATTATCTTGGCTATGTAATAACAACAGTGGTAGTATATGAATACATCGAAAACCAGTACTGCCATAGTAACTGATGTCTCCCTGTGACTTTGTTTATTTTGCATTCGATAGTTTATGTTATGCAGTCGATATTATGAAAGTGCTTTATGAGGAATACAGGTAGGAATTTGGGTCGGATGCATATTCCTACCCGTCTTCTCTTTCCTTCAGATGATGATATTGCATGATTCTAAAGTTTTGGCTGCAGTTGGTATGGAAGGATGAGCAAACATTTAACCTTCTTGAATAAGGTATGCACTCTCCAGCCATTGTCGTGCCTCTGTCATTGATACATTGTTCTGATATATGTGGAATCTTGGATGAAGAATAACAGACAGAAGCTCAGAGTTATAACTTAAGGGCTCGTTTGATAAGCTAGTAATGTCTAGATATAGATATTTATCTATTCATTTCTAAATGTTTGGTATCATAGTTAAACTACCATACAAGCCTGTGTTTAGCCCTATGGCCCATCTTGGCCCGTAGATTTAGCCTCAAAATGGAGTGATATGTATCTTACAAAATTCATCGGATAGTATTACCGCCTCAATTTTATGTACCCAGAAAAAAAAATTATCTCCTTATACCCTTCGCTTCAGTCTTCCAATTCCAATATACAATCTTGACTTCCAACATAGATGCTCTTCAAGAATGTGACTTTATCATCTGCAAAACTTCATCTGATGAGTACATATGTAATCTGCAAAATCTTCTAATATATCTATTTCTCTCTAATCTTCTTGATGAAATTATTTGTGAATTATCAATCTGCTGCCTATTGTGGGTTTCCATTTTACTCTGACATAGACGAAGGTATATACTTTTTTCCGATCGGCGTAGCAAATCCCATTTTCGGTGCAGCCAAACGCCTCTCTTGTGATTGAATTATTGTTATTTTATGCTCCCAATTCAATATCATCGGTGGGTTTTGTTGGCTATGGTTGATTGAGAATAAATATTTTTCTTAGTTTTTTTAAATCTTTGTTTGTGGTTAAATCTTGCAAAGTGACTTCGTACTCTTCTTCTATGAGAATTGTCTGAGGTTTAACACATTTTGGGCAGGTCTCTCAGAGTCACAATCTAGGTAAAAAAATTATCTGCACTCTCGCAATTATTCATTGTTCTAGTTCTCTATGCAACAACATTAGAGCATTATTTAAAGCAAAAGAAAGAAAAGTTGCAGTGTGGACTATGTGCACTGTTATCATCAGTTTGAGAAGATTTCTGATCTTGTATGGTCTTCCTTAGCAAAGGCAGGTGCTAGGGAAATATCGATGGAAAACAGAGATGAAATTAGGATGAAACTTTTTTTCCACGAAGAGTATTTTTATATAACAAGGTAGGGACATTTTAGGAAATAAATAGACTTAATAAAGTCAAATACATCATTGCATATTTATTTCTAATTTCATAACTTCCCAATCAAACAAAGTGGGCTTATAAGAAAAAGTTTAACTAAAGTATCAAACGAGTGTTATTAAAATCAAATCTTTATCTAACTTGGCCTTAAATCTTGATCACTAACTAACCTAGGCATATCCCAAATCACTTATCAAACAGGCCATAAAAGTAGTTCTATCGAACTCACATTGTTGAGAAACTTATTTGATAAGTCGCAAACGATTTCTTGTTAAGAAACTTACTAGTATTTGATAAGTCGCGAACAATTTCTTGTTAAGAAACTCGTGTTTGTTCTTTGCTGGTTTTTTGCTGTCTGCTCACCATTATGTGATTTTTTGAGCATTTTTCATTATAAATAAATCTTGCTAACATTGGCACAGGAAACTCAAGCCTGTATATATCCAAGCCCCTTGGCCTAGCGGTAAAGGGTGCTGGATACCGCCTCCATCCTGGAGGTCTCGAGTTCGAAGGAGGTCTCGAGTTCGAACCCTAGGTGGCGTAATTTGTCTTTCCTCCTTGTTATAGGAGTTGATTTGTAATTAATTTGTCTTTC
Organism: Salvia splendens; assembly: GCF_004379255.2. Classification (NCBI taxonomy): domain Eukaryota; kingdom Viridiplantae; phylum Streptophyta; class Magnoliopsida; order Lamiales; family Lamiaceae; genus Salvia; species Salvia splendens. The sequence goes on along the minus strand of NC_056036.1, from coordinate 40,743,086 downwards.
CTCCTTGTTATAGGAGTTTAATTTGTCTTTCCTCCTTGTTATAGGAGTTGATTTGTAATTTCCTCCTTCATATATATGATATAAATATATGAAGTTAATTTAAAAAAAAAAAAAAAAAAAACTCAAGCCTGTATATATTTGTATTTTTATCTGTGTTTCACTCAGTTTGGATTTAAATAATGTACTCCACTGTTTTACGCATCTTGAATCTTGGTTGCATTTTTTGTAGTGGTGATGTATTCTAGGGTATGAATTATGACTTATAAGGATTTCTATATATGAATAATAAGCATATAGTTCACAGATCTATTATAATCAACTAATCGAAGTATAATTTAAAATGTGATATATTTTGTGTAAAACTATAAATTTATGTGAGACACAGTCACAAATTAATAAAAACAGATCTATATGACCTCCCTAATAAATAATATAATAGTTTTCATAAATAAAATCCATCCCCCCAACCCCATACTTCTTAACATATCAAATCCAAAAAACCATTATGCTATTTTTTTCCTATTAGTTCAATTCAGCATTGCAAAATTTAGCATTACAAAATTTAAATAAATAAGCCAAGAAACAAACCAGAGTGGGGATGTAGCTCAGATGGTAGAGCGCTCGCTTAGCATGCGAGAGGTACGGGGATCGATACCCCGCATCTCCATTTTATTTTCCTAGCCACACGTGGCGGATAATCATTCGTCAATACGCATCTTCAAATCCCTTGTTTTCATTTTTTAAATTTTATTTTCCTATGCGAGCGTGGCAGATTATCATTTGCTGAAATGAACACTCATCCCAATTTATTGTAAAACACTCATCCCAATTTATTGCGAGTTGATAACACCAATTCAATAATTCAATTTCGCTCTGATAGAGTGAGAGTCAGAGAGAGAATGGGAAAGACAACAAGGAAACTCGAAGTCGTCTCGCCGGTCCCGGCCGATATCGACATAGCCAACTCCATCGAGCCTCTTCACATCTCCGAGATCGCTCAGGATCTCAATCTCAGCCCGCTACATTACGATTTGTATGGAAAATACAAAGCTAAGGTAATTAAATTAAGTATATCTTCTCTGTGTGTGTGATCGCGATTGTAATCATCTACTCTTTTGTAGACATGATCGATATTAGGTTAATCTAGCTTACACAGAGGTACGCGTGTGTGTGTGGTGTGTTTAATCTTAGCTGGTAGTGTCTATTTGTGCTCTTCTGTAGCTTTCGCGACTTGCTTAATTTATGGATGCTTTAGATCCCCTCCGGTGCTTTGGAAATGGCTGAGCTAATCAGTTTAAACTGTAGGTGTTACTGTCGGCGCTGGATGAACATGGAGGAAATGGAGACGGTTATTATGTGGTTGTTGGGGGAATCACTCCAACGCCTCTGGGTGAAGGCAAGTCCACTACTACCGTTGGTCTCTGTCAGGCACTCGGAGCTTTTCTCGATAAAAAGGTATCGTTGTCTAGCAGTTTAGATTTGATTTCTTCTGATTTTTAATAGTTTAGCTAGCTAGCTTGGTTGTTTTCCACTGTTTCACCTTAGTAGATGATGAAAATTGAAAAGTATGTTGAGTCTCGTGTGTTTAAGCTCACATGCTTCAATCACATATAGAGGAATTATAGTGACTTGTGAGATGAGTGGGATAATACTGGCCATAAAATGATTTGCCGTTTGACATTATTACGATGTGCAATTTAATGTGAAATGATTTAGTTAACATCAAATGTAAGCAGTTTTTGCTTTCTTATTTGTTATGTTTGGTTTTGTAGGTGGTCACATGCCTACGTCAGCCCTCACAAGGACCAACATTTGGGATCAAAGGGGGTGCGGCGGGTGGAGGCTATAGCCAAGTGATTCCGATGGATGAATTCAATCTTCATATGACAGGGGACATCCATGCAATAACGGCTTCAAATAACCTTCTTGCTGCTGCCATTGATACTAGAATATTCCATGAATCGTCTCAATCTGATAAAGCTCTTTTTAACCGCTTATGTCCACCAAATAAAGAGGGGAGACGGGGCTTCAACGATATCATGCTTAGGCGGTTGAAAAAGCTAGGCATCTCAAAAACTGTGCCTGAAGAGCTTACGCAAGAAGAAGTTAAAAAGTTTGCCAGGCTTGATATAGATCCTGAATCCATTACATGGCGAAGAGTTATGGATGTGAACGACCGTTTCTTGAGGAAAATTACTGTTGGTCAGGGCCCTGAAGAGAAAGGTATGGTAAGAGAGACAGGGTTTGACATCTCAGTTGCTAGTGAAATTATGGCAGTCTTGGCTCTCACAACTTCCCTATCTGATATGAGGGAGAGGCTTGGTAAAATGGTAATTGGGAATAGCAAAGCTGGTGATCCCATCACTGCCGATGACCTTGGACTTGGAGGTGCTCTGACTGTGTTAATGAAAGATGCCATCAATCCTACACTTATGCAGACTCTGGAGGGTACCCCTGTCCTGGTTCATGCAGGTCCCTTTGCAAATATCGCCCATGGAAACTCATCGATTGTTGCAGATAAAATTGCCCTTAAGCTTGTGGGGCCAGGCGGGTTTGTGGTTACAGAAGCAGGGTTTGGTGCTGATATAGGGACTGAGAAATTCATGAATATAAAGTGTAGGTACAGTGGTTTAAAGCCTCATTGTGCAATTATCGTAGCAACCATTAGGGCCCTCAAAATGCATGGTGGAGGGCCTGCAGTGGTAGCTGGAAAGCCACTTGACCGTGCTTATGTGACCGAGAATGTGGCTCTTGTTGAAGCTGGCTGTGTTAATTTAGCAAGACACATTTCGAACACAAAAGCTTATGGTGTTAATGTGGTGGTGGCTTTGAACAAGTTTTCAACTGACTCGGAGGCTGAACTCAATGCAGTCAGGAGTATGGCATTATCTGCTGGTGCTTTTGATGCGGTAATTTGTACACATCACGCCCATGGAGGGAAAGGAGCGGTTAGTTCTCTCTCTACCTTATGATTGTATATTCAGATATGCTTCTTGCTTGGATCTGCTTGTCATTTGACATAAGTGAATAAAACATTTGGCATTTGAAATTTCAGGTTGACCTTGGAATTGCAGTTCAGAAAGCCTGCGAGAATGTTACACAACCTTTAAAATTCTTGTATCCTCTGGATGCGAGTATCAAGGAGAAAATAGAGGCGATAGCAAAGTCATATGGAGCTAGTGGTGTAGAGTACTCGGAGCAGGTATCGAGTCAATATAGCTTTATAAATCTTTTTCCATGTTCTATGCTCTTTGCTTACGTTTATCTAAGACGTGATTGGAATATAAATGTTTCCTTAGGAGAAATAATCAGAAACTAGAAAAATATAACGAATACTTAAAAATTGCTGATAGCCTGATTAGTAATGGGAAGTTTCCAGGGTTATACATGATATGCGATGAGGTAGAAAACCTCATATCATCCTGAAATTTTGCTTTGAACGAATGTAAGGTCCACCAAGAATGAATATTGGGAATTTATTATATTTGAATAGTATGAGTCGGGTTTTGGACTATATAAGCACAATGGAGTTGCAAATGATCTGAGTTAGACTTTAATGAGGATAGGTGTAAAAAGAATTCATGATAAGTGCAGCAATTGATTATAGTTGAATTCGGTCATTGAGAAACAAGGAGTAGACAGAAGCTTAGTTTTTGTTTTTTGTTTTGGATAAATAGGCAGAGAAACAGATCGAGATGTATAGCAAACAAGGATTCAGTGGATTGCCAATCTGCATGGCGAAGACCCAATATTCATTCTCAGACAATGCTTCAGCAAAGGGAGCTCCTAGCGGGTTCGTGCTACCAATCAGAGATGTGAGAGGAAGCATTGGAGCAGGCTTCATCTATCCTTTAGTCGGAACAATGAGTACAATGCCTGGCTTACCAACCAGGCCTTGCTTTTACGATATAGATCTCGATACCGCTACTGGAAGAGTAATCGGTCTATCTTGATTTTCATTTTCCCAATAATGAGAAGCTAAAGTTGAATGTGCTGCAGATCCTCTTGTTTGATCATGCGGTGATTGTGATTTATGAACTCTTTTCTTGTCTTTGCTTTGGTGATTCCTTGTAGCTGTTTGGCTTTGCAGTTTGCATCATCAACTTGTTCAATTATATCAAGTTAACTGTACTTGTTATTTTTCCCTTGAAAGTCGAGATTGTTATTACTCAAACAGCCTAGCATTTGTAAACTATACAGCTTGAGGCATCTCCAACCTTGTTTTAGGGCTGCAGTCCAAACACTCACAAACTCATGCTCGGCTCGTCCACATTTTATAGGGCTCGAGCTCATGTGATGGGGAACTTGGGAGTCATGTCGATGTGTTTCAAATTTAGTGTATGTTTGGTAGGAGTGATTGATAAAAAATAAGTCCGGTATTGTAATCTCGTCCCACGCTGGCCCTAATGTGAAAAAACTGTTTGGTAATGAGTATGAATCTCCGCTGTGAGCTGCGATTCGTCTTATCTAGTTGCTACAAATCCTGCAATGAAGGAAATTTCCCAGTTCTCTCGCGCCCATCGCAACCACCTCCTTTTCCTCACTCCGTCCATCGTGATTGCCTCCTTTACCTCATGCATCACCACCCTTGCACTGCGGTAGTGCTAGGGTTTATCGCGCTTGTCTCCCGACGGGATTGATTCAGGCATTCAGCCATCGTTTGTGGTGTTGATTTTAGAGCATCCACAATGGTTTTGGACAAGCAATAGCTCAGCCATAACCTAGTCACAAACTCCTCATGCTACATCATCAGGACTAAAAACGCCTTCTGTCACATCATCAGGACAAGCAACTAGACAAACAATAGCCTAGCCATAGCCTAGCCACAATAAACAAAATAATAAAAATAACAATCACACAAAATACGGACTTCAACTTACGACACAGATACGGGAAAATGCAATAATTTTATTTAAATAAAAAAAGGTACATTTAAAAAAATTACATAATTTATAAAAAAAACTAACTCCGTGCAGTCATCCGCGCCCACAACTCTTCAATTAAATCCTTTTGGAGTCGAATATAAGCTTCTACTTGGCGCATGTCGGCATGTGCTTGGAGGCGGCCGGCTTCATCGTGAGGTACCCCACTTCGTACGTTCGGGGCGGCCACGCCGTGGCTTGGACCGGCTTCATTATCGTCGTTGGCCCAACTAGTCAGTTGTACACCTTCATCTTCGATAATCATGTTGTGCATGATAATACAAGCGTACATTATATCAGCAATGCAGTCGACATGCCACAACCGCGTTGGACCCCTAATTGCCGCCCATCGAGACTGGAGCACACCAAATGCACGCTCCACGTCCTTGCACGCCGACTCTTGCCGTTCCGCAAAGTAGGCCTTCCTCTCATCTGATGCGCATCTGATCGTCTTCACAAAGACGGGCCACCTAGGGTATATCCCATCCGCCAAGCAGTAGCCCATATCATGCTGGTTCCCGTTGGCGATAAAACTGATGGCTGGACCGACGCCCTAGCACTGCTCGTTGAAAAGGGACGACGAGTTGAGGACGTTGAGGTCGTTGTTCGACCAGGCTACCCCAAAATATGCATTCCAAATCCACAGACCACAGCCGGTAATCAGCTACGGCCTCGAGGATCATCGTGGGATTCTTTCCCTTGTAGCCGGTCGTGCAGAACCCCTTCCAGGCAGCGGGACAATTCTTTCACTCCCAATGCAAACAATCTATGCTGCCTAACATACCCGAGAACCCATGCTTCTCCCCGTGTATCTGCATCAGCTCCTGGCAGTCTTCGGGGATAGGGCTTCGAAGGTACTAATCACTGAATATTTCAACCACGCTCTGACAGAAATACTTCATACATTCAAGGGCAGTCGTCTCACCGATGTGGAGGTACTCGTCCCACATGTCTGCCGCGCCTCCGTAGGCCAACTGACTGATTGCCGCAGTGCACTTTTGAATAGGTGTGTGGCCGGGTTTGCCAGCCGCATCGTGTCTGAAGCGGAAATACAGATATCGACGCTCCAAAGCGTCAACAATACGCATAAACAGGGCCCTGCTCATCCTAAAACGCCGCCTGAAAAGGTTGGCGTTAAACCGCGGCTCCGGTGCGAAGTAGTCTTCATATAGCCGCTGATGTGCAGCTATGTGATCCCGCTCAATCACTGCTCGGCGGTGGACAATGGGTCGAGGTCGAGGTACCGCCGGCTGCAAGGCCCTCTGTAACAGCCGGCCTATCTCACAGGACGTATACGCCTCCAACGCTTCGTTCATTCGCCGGTCGTACTCCTCAGCATCCTCACCACTACTACCACTCGCGCTACTCATTTCGCGTTGTTGCTTTTGTACAGAAATTAAGAGAGAGAATACTCGTTAAAACAAGTGGTGCAAATGAAAATGACGTGCAAATCGCGTATATATAGTGTTTCGAAAATTAAATAAAAAATAAAATAAAATCAGCTTGCCGATCGCTCGCCGATCGGCGAGCGCATCGGCCAGCGGCCGGGAATCGGCGTGCGCTCGCGGTTTTTTTCGCCGATTTGGCGCTCGCCGGTTGCAATGGTTCGGCGAGCGCCAGGGATCAGCTAGCCGGTGGGCTCGCCGCCATTGTGGATGCTATTAGGCAATTTTGCATCTCTGGAGTGGCTGGCTGGTCAGTGAAGGGAAGACAAAACAAAAATGTAAATTTACAGACTATAAAACATCTTATTTGTTTTTTGATTTTGATTTTAATCTTTATCAAACAACAACATAGTTTTTATTATCTTAATTATAGTTTTATTATCTTAAATATGAGTACTTATTAGTATAGAGTATGTTTTTAAGTTTGATTTTTGTGTTGTCTTATTTATCAAATGAACCTCATAGTTTAATTAGTATAATGAATTCCACAGTACTGATAATATTACTGATATTTGAAAAATGACTCCTATGAATGATAAATTGGAATTGAGTACCATAGCACTGAAATATCAAGCATAATAATCATTTTAATTATTTAATAGCGCAATTATATAAGCTTAATCCTTTAAGAAATGTTAGATTGAAGATGATGTTTCTTAAATTATAATCGAAAGTCCAAAAACTTGATCATAAAATGATTTTTATAGTCCGAACTTACATGATTCATAATCTCAATTGTTCATTCAATTTGAATCAATATTTTGGCATGCTAAATCGGCCGTGTATTATCCAAAATTGATTTGGAAACACTACCATTTTTTTTGATAAAAATACATGACATGTGTATTACATATGCTTTTTATATATGATAAGATTACACAGAAATATGAAAAATGTCTAGATAAATAATGGAAAAAAAGTATTCGAGTGTTGGATATAGTATAGTCTTTACACGATCAAACTCTTGCTATTTCAAAAAAACAAAAAACTAACTGCAACAATAAAAATATTATAAAAGTAAGAGCATCTCCAATAGCGGCGTCGGCACCGGCACGCCGATTTTTCGCGGACGCCGGTGCTGACGCCGAACCACTGCAGCCGGCGTCGGCAAAATCGGCTTCAAAATCAGCGTGTCCACGCCGATTCTTGGGCTGACGCCGATTCTCACGCCGATCCGCACGATGCCATTGTAGGCCCCGGATCGGCGTCATATCAGCGTCAGATTTTTAATTTATTTTTAATTTTTCGAAACACTATACATACGTGCTTTGGACGTCATTTTGTGGAATGTCGACTGCATTGCTGATATAATGTACGCCTGTATTATCATGCACAACATGATTGTCGAAGATGAAGGTGTACAACTGACTAATTGGGCCAACGATGATAATGAAGCAGGTCAAAGCCACGGCGCCGCCGCCGCCGCCAATGTACGAGGTGGGGTACCTCACGATGAAGAAGCACTCCTCCAAGCACATGCCGACATGCGTCAAACGGATGCTCATATTCGACTCCAAAAGGATTTAATTGAAGAGTTGTGGGCGCGGAGGATTGCACGGCGTTAGTTTTTATTTAAAATTATGTATTTTTTTAAATGTACTTTTTTATTTAAATGAAAATAGTATATTTTCGCGTATATGTGTCGTATATTTAATTCCGTATTTTGTGTGATTGTTAATTGTTTGTTTTTCATAATTGAGTGATGTGGCTGGGCTATTGCATGTCCAGTTGCATGTCCAGATGATGTGGCAGGAGGATTTTAGTGCTGATGGTGTGGCAGTGGCAAGGCTATGGGAGGGCTATTGCATGTCCAGAACCACTGGAGATGCTCTAACAAGATAACAAACTATAGTCTTCTTCAAGTCCAATCAAGGTATCCATTCTCCGCAGGATGAGATATGCTCCGACTAGTGTTTACGGATTGGTGCAACGTCATGAAAGATGAAATGCTCATAAATTGCACACTAAGATATAGAGAGTTGTAGAAAAGATAGAATGCTTTTGTTGGTGTCTTTCTCATCTCTAAGACCCACCTGTTTTTAAGACAGAGGAGACCATATGAAAGATCTTGGCATTAAGGCACCTCATAAAACATTTGGATATTATTTTAGGTGAAAGACCATAAGCCTTGGAAATGAAAAGCTAAAAGTCTTTCCTCCTCATTTCTCACACTTTCAACAATGAGACCTGTTCACTATTAATTAATTGAAGTGATATTTGTCATAAAAATCATAAAATTTTGGCCAAAATTTAGTATTTTTCATAAATTTTAAAATTGGTATTAAAAAAATCACAAATTTTATGATTAATGTCAAAATTTTATGATGGGTCATTATCCATACTTGTCAGAATTACGAGACATGTTTTCATATTAGGCTCATATTATTCAACAAATTTAAGAATTAGGGCAACGAGATAACACAATATCATGTACAATTCAATTTTCAAACTAAGTTACAGTATTTACATCGGGCCACATAAGATCAAATCATGGTAAAAAGAACTATTTAAGACGGATTGGGAAAATTACACACTTAAATTTTTTTGTGATTTTTAAGATTAATTTTAAAGTTTATTAGAATTCAAGCAAAAATTATGATTTTTAAGATAAATTATAAAGTTTATGGAAAATATTATAATTCATACAATATTTTCTATTTTTAAAATCAATATTAGTTGAATTGAATTTTTATAGTGGCGGTGAGTTTTCAACAATCACACTAAAAAATTATTTGGGATTAAATTTAAGTATTTTGCTTTGTGCTCTACTAAGTAATAGTAGTATACTAGAGAATGAACTCTAATCTATAGACGAAGTCATGAACTTTGCATGTTTCATGTTTATCATCATGATAGGAAAAAGTATTACTATGAGAAATCTCTATAATTTGATGTATTTTTTATTTTATATTAATATTTGAGATGCTTTGTTTCTCAAATCTCAACCCATTAAAAGTATTTTCATATATTTCCACATTTCAAAATCTTATATCGTTCATCCTCATTAGTGTTTCATTTTCCATAACTGTAGAAGATTAATATAAAAGTAGGATTTATATATTTACTGATTTTTTCTAATTATTTAAAACGTCAAATAATTTATTAAAATTTGTGTCAATCAAGATATTTATTGGGCATTGAGTATTCAATATCATACATACTCTAACACAAAATAATCATATACCTGTGTTTTTGTGTGTATTTATGCATTTTTGGAATAATTTATATTCATTATATATATTCTTCACATTAAATTTTTTTCGTTTTATCAATAAATAATAATCCTATTATATGCTATGTATTATTGTTTATATACTCTTATAGATATTGTCATATTTTTTTCCCGATACCATAACCCTACTACATTTCGCACGGGGTGTTCAGATCCGCCGCCGCCGCCGCCCGTCGATCTCGTAGCCGCTGCTGCGGCCGCCGACGCGAGATTCACCTCCACATTCAGCGTGTAAGTATGAATCGTAAAAATCGGCAAAATCGACTTTGTTTTCTCGCTGTGAAAATCTGTAATTTGTTCTACTGAGCCATAAATTTGAAGAATTTGATGTTTCTCGTTCCGATAGTCCATAAACATGCTATTTACCTCAATCAAAGCGTTATCCTTGTTTTAAGAGAGGAGAAGCCGTATAAGTAACAGTATATTTCTAATTGAAGGGTGAATCTGCTGCAATCAGCCTTTTGTTTTTGTTCCTTTTGGATTGGCTATTGTGGTGACCACTATGCTCTTCTGATTATCATCGGTATCGCGACGTATATGATTCAATTGTTGATTTTATTTCAATTTTGCAGAGTACCAACAGTTGGATTGTCTTCCAATATGGCTACTTTTGCCAGACCTGAGAATGCCTTAAAGCGTGCCGAAGGTAAGTTACAAAGAAGCTGTTACATCTATTGTTATCCTGCAAATAAAAATCAGTGTGCATCTTGGTGTTTTGACAATTTTTTCTTGTCATTTTACCTAGACATTGAAATATATGGTAATATGTTGGGAGCTTGGGATTAACCTTTTTTAATTTCTTAATAATTGAAGTATTGGAAATTAACCAGTGGTCGTTCTTACTGTGTGTGAGGTGTGAAGGGTTGGAGGGAATTGCTTTTAAAATTGAGCTGTTATACTTTTGTTATATACCTCAAGTCCAATACTCAGAGAAGAAACTAAGGGGATAATTTTTTTATATAGAGCTGTAGATGGTATTTTTTTCCACAGCAGTTATTGACATGTATATATGCTGATGCAGAGTTGATCAATGTTGGACAAAAGCAAGAAGCACTTGAGGCTCTTCATAGTTTTATTACCTCGAGGAGGTATAGAGCCTGGACAAGAACTCATGAAAAAATAATGTTCAAGTATGTGGAGCTGTGTGTTGACATGAGGAGGGGAAGACATGCCAAGGATGGCCTTATCCAATACCGTGGTATCTGCCAACAGGTCAACATATCTTCATTGGAGGAAGTGATAAAGCATTTCATGCAGTTGTCCACCGAGAAAGCTGAGCATGCACGTAGCCAAGCACAGGCCTTGGAAGAGGCTTTAGATGTTGATGATTTAGAAGCAGATAAAAGGCCTGAAGATCTGCTTCTGAGCTATGTTAGTGGCGAAAAAGGGAAGGACAGATCAGACAGGGAGCTTGTCACTCCCTGGTTTAAGTTCTTGTGGGAGACATATAGAAGTGTTCTTGAAATTCTGCGCAACAACTCAAGATTGGAAGCCCTGTATGCTGTAAGTTTCTTCATTTTACTTATAGTTTATATTCATTTTGTAGTACTGTTTATATTCATTTTGTAGTACTATTTTGTAGTATATGCATGATCCTGCCTTTGTCTTAATTTTGTAGAGGTTTATTTTATTCATATATTAGTGTTTTCTTAACATTGTTTTCAATGGCATGTATAAAAAGTTTCATGTTCTTATTTGATGAGCCATATTATGTTCTTATTTGTCGGTCATTTTTTTATTTGGCAATCTGTGTTAGCATGATATTCATCGATCTTCTAATTTTGAATATTCAGATGACTGCACATCGTGCCTTCCAATTTTGCAAACAATACAAACGGACTACCGAGTTTCGGAGATTATGTGAAATAATCAGGAATCACCTTGCAAACCTCAACAAATACAGGGACCAGAGAGATAGACCTGATCTTACTCTTGCTGAGAGTTTGCAGTTGTATCTGGACACCAGATTTGAGCAACTGAAAGTTGCAACTGAGCTCGAGCTTTGGCAGGTTAGTAAGTTATCTGTTTTTTTGCCCATAAATGCACCTAGGTATTGCTAATAACTTACTTGTGCAATCGTTATAATTTTCTCTAAGTTCATTTTTTACTTCTGATTTGCAGGAAGCCTTTCGTTCTATTGAGGACATATTTGGATTGATGTGCATGGTTAAAAAAACGCCTAAATCTTCATTGATGGTTGTATACTATTCTAAGCTTTCAGAAATCTTCTGGATGTCATCCAACCATCTTTATCATGCTTATGCATGGCTTAAGCTTTTCTCACTCCAGAAAAGCTTTAACAAGAACCTGAATCACAAGGACCTGCAGATGATAGCTTCATCTGCTGTCCTAGCTGCACTCTCAGTAACCCCTTATGATCGTTCGTATGGAGCATCTCATTTGGAGCTTGGAAATGAGAAAGAACGAAATTTCAGAGTGGCAAACCTTATTGCATTTGATGTTGAGTCAAAACCAGAGAACAGAGAAGTGGTAATAGTTTTCGTGGCTATATATTTTGCTTTGTGATATTATTTTAATTTGTTGATTATGTAACTATCTGTTTATTCTTTTTCAGCTTTCCCGGTCCTCACTGCTCTTGGATTTGGTAAGCTACAATCGTTTATCATTTTAAATTATTGCTTAGGCCTACTGTTTTGAAGTTTAGATCCTACTATATACCTTAGTGGATAAAAAATTGATTGTGTAGATTTACATTTTTATACCCTTTTTTTTGGCATTTCAGTCATTCTTAAGTCTCTTGGACATACATTTCAGGTGGCCAAAGGTGTTATGAACTGTGTAACTCAGGAGGTGAAGGATCTTTACCATATTTTGGAACATGAATTTCTCCCTTTACACCTAGCACTGCAAGTACAGCCCCTGCTAACAAAAATTTCAAAAATTGGAGGCAAACTTGCTTCTGCTTCCTCAGTTCCAGAAGTACACCTGTCTCAGTATGTTCCTTCTCTGGAGAAGCTTGCTGCTCTTAGGTTACTTCAGCGGGTATGTATTACGATGTCATGCGACTTCCTGTGGAACACTTTCGGTATCTTACATTATAATTGTGCTTTTTTGTGGTTTATATATCCAGGTCTCACAGGTGTATCAGACTATAACCATTGAAAACCTATCAAATATAATTCCATTTTTTGATTTCCCGATGGTGGAGAAGATCTCTGTTGATGCAGTCAAAAATAATTTCTTATCAATGAAAGTGAATTACAGGAAGGGTGCAATTTTCTTTGGTAGCAAGGTAACCATCTAACCTTTTTTATCTTTCTGAGTTTGCATACCGAGCTTGGCCAATTGAGCGTACTATTATCACCCTGATGCTACAGTTCCCATTTTTGTTCTGTGAAACTGAATGCTCCTCCCAGTTTTTAATTTCCCCTTACATCTTGGAATGACCAATATCCTTCCACACCATCCTGTCAGTAGTCAGGTCCACTAGGGGCCAAACCTTTGCAAGATAATTAAACTCCTTTTTTTCCAACTTCCTGTTGCCTACAACAAATTGAGTGCCTACTGCCTACTTTCTAGTGTGTATACCCTCCGGGCATACTTCGGCATTTAAAGCTTTTGAACTTCTTCTGTTTTGAATTTCCTCCTCCATGTTCTATTCCCTGTGTTTTTCCTTCATGGTCTCCATTGAATGCTGTGAATGAATGTTTTCTCTTTAGAGTCTCGAGTCAGAAGGTTTACAAGATCACCTCTCCACTCTCGGCATTTAAAGTTTTTGAACTTCTTCTGTTTTGAATTTCCTCCTCCATGTTCTATTCCCTGTGTTTTTCCTTCATGGTCTCCATTGAATGCTGTGAATGAATGTTTTCTCTTCAGAGTCTAGAGTCAGAAGGTTTACAAGATCACCTCTCCACTCTCGCTGAATCCCTTAGCAAGTCAAGGGTCATGATATACACTCCTGGGAAGGGAACACCTAAATTGGGGGAATCACTTTCGGATTTAGTAGAAGTAGTTGAAAAAGAACACAAACGCCTGCTTGCGCGCAAGTCAATAATTGAAAAGCGCAAAGAAGAACAAGAGCGGCAGCTGTTAGAGATGGTATGTCATTGACTTATTGTGATGGCTTTGTGTGAGTGAGTTGTTTAATTTCTAATTCAGTATGTGACTTTTATATTCATAGGAACGAGAGGAGGAGGCAAAGAAGCTGAAATTACAGAAGATAACTGAAGAGGCAGAGCAGAAAAGGCTTGCCATAGAATTTGAGCAAATGAAGAATCAAAGAATTCGCCGGGAAATAGAAGAACGTGAGCTTGAGGAAGCCCAAGCATTACTGCAGGAAGCTGAAAAGCGGGGAAAGAAGAAAGGAAAGAAAACAGTCTTAGAGGGGGTGAGTGAACTGATTCCTTTCGATAGATCTCTTTGATGTTTTGCTGACCTTAATTTTTCTAATTAACAAATTTTATATGAATTCAGGAAAAGCTAACCAAGAAGTCTTTGATGGACCTAGCTGTTAGTGAGCAGCTCAGGGAGAAGCAAGAGATGGAGAAAAGGCTACAGAAGCTTGGAAAAACGATGGATTATTTGGAGAGAGCAAAAAGGGAAGAGGCTGCCCCAGTTATTGAAGCTACATTTCAGAAGCGCTTAGAAGATGAGAAGGTTCATCATGAGCTTGAGCAGCAGGTCTGAATTTGTCGTCTTCTTTGGTGGAAACTTCATCTATTAGTGCTCCTTTTCACCGGAGATTCTCTGCACTGTGATGATAATAATGATTTTTGTACTTATAATTGAATTTACATAAAAATTTACTCCATTTATTTGTTTTTCCTCTTTTCTGGATACAGCGAGAGGTTGATTTAAGTAGACAACGCCATGCTGGAGACCTGGAGGAGAAAAGAAGGCTCAGCAGGATCTTGGAGAACAAGGTTTTTTTGAAGCATTCTATATATTCTGTAGCAAGCGATTGGCCTTGTGAAAATCTTGTTTTGTTTCTATGCTGTATCTAATTGGCATATTTTCTTGGTCATGTGCAGAATGTTTTCCAAGAACGTGTTGTAAATTGTAGGAAAGCTGAACACTACAGACTTAGGAAGGAAAGGGAAGAGACGATCAGCAACATTATCCAGTCACGTAAAGAGGAAAGGGAAGCTAAGAGGAAAATCATATATTTCCTTCAGACTGAAGAGGAGAGGCAGAGAAAAGCCCGTGAAGAGGAGGAGGCTCGGAAGCTTGAAGGTACTTATTTTCTATTAAAGTCTGAAACTGTTTTTCAGATCATAGTAGCTCTTGTTTCTAGGTCTCCAACCACCCTCCATGGCATTACCTGCCTTGTCACACTGTCTGTTATTTTTGTTGTGCTTGAAACTAGACTCCTTCACTTGAGTTGATTTTAATACGTTACTTGTCTTTCGCTCACTGGATATTGCAGAGATGGAGAGGCGAAAGAAAGAGGAAGCTGAGCGTAAGGCCAAGCTGGATGAAATTGCTGAGAAGCAGAGGCAAAGAGAGAGGGAGCTGGAAGAGAAAGAAAGGCAGCGGAGGGAAGAGCTCTTTGGCAGATCAGCTGCTCCTGTGCTGCCCAAGGCTGATCTTTCTGCTCCACGCCCAGCCGATGCACCACCTACTGCTGCCCCAGCTGCAGCTGCAGCCGCACCTGCGCCTGGACCTGCCAAGTTTGTCCCGACGTTCAGAAGAGCAGGTGCTGAGGCGGCTGCCCAAGCCCCACCTCCAGCCACTGACAAATGGTCCAGTGGCAGCCGGGCGGAACCTCCAGCTGGTGACAGGTGGCGGGATGATCGCAGGCCTGCTGCTGCTGGTGGTGCGAAGACTTGGATGTCTTCTAGGGAGGAAAGAAGACGTTGATGCGCTGCTCGTCTCGAGACTTGGGTGCTCAGTTTTTGAACCATGGGTTTTAAGGATGCGCAGTTTTGAGGCTCTTTGGGAGAGACGACGTGTAATTTTGTTGGCCTCAAGGTTGGTTAGACGTTTGAGTTTGTGTCTGTTTTTGCATATGCACCTATGGATGGGTTTATTTGTTTTCAACTGCCTAACTATACCCGCATAAACACAATCGATTCGTGCCTATGCTACTATTATTTGTATTCCCTTCCTACTTTTATATTCTCATTGTCTTTAAAGAAATACTTGTCATTTTAGTTTGTTTAATACTCCCTCCGTTCCATGTTACTCGCACTTTTCATTTTAGGCCGTAAATTTGGGATTGATTTTTTAGTGTAATTAAATTAGAATTTTAAGTTTATTGAGACATCATTTAATAAAGGAGCTCTTAACTTAATCTAACATATTAATTAAATGTATTAATTCTAACTTAAACTATATATAGTGTAAGGGGAGTTTGCGACGAGTCGAAAAACAACAGTGCAAGTAACATGGGACGGAGGGAGTAATGTTTTTGAAACTTTACTCATATTACACTACTAATGATTAGTAATGATGTGTGGATTAAACTATATTAATAGTATTATTTTTATTATTTTTTCTCAATTCTCTATTTTATTTTATCAATTTCACATTAAAATTGTTATCAATCTTGAAGTGTTTATTTAAGAGGATAGTTGAAGTTGAGGAAAATAGTAGAGTATGCAGAACTTTGGGATTAAGATTGATAAATGAGATGTTTATGACTATTAGACGTGGATTATTGAAGACACATTAACAAGATGTACTCCTATTCAAATCGGGATTAGAAACCAAACCTACCTCAAAAGGATATAGATGGAAACTATATCTCAAGCACATGTTTAGGTTTGACTTCAATGGAAAAAGAAATGGATTTAGGTTTAACAATGCATCTTCACGTACCAAGAACTACGATATCATCCCCTTCATTCTGAGGTGACGGAGGGATTGTACCATTCGGCCCGTTTTTTTCATGCTTTTCCCGGATGTCCGGAATGTATGCTGGGAGAGCAAATCAAAGCTTTGGTATGGGCTTTAATTCCACCGGCAAATTATTCATATAAAGTACTCCCTCCATCCTACTTTAGGAGTCCCGGTCATTTTTGCACACTCGTTTTGTAAAAATCATAATAAATAGTTAAAGTAGAGAAATAGTAAAGTAAGAGAGAGAATAATGTTATTATGATTTTTACAAAACGAGTGCGCAAAAGTGACCGGGACTCCTAAAGTGGGACGGAGGGATTATATGATAGACCACAATAATTTCCATTAGTTATCGCCTTTCAGCAATTCAAAACTGTTAATTTTTTTTATAAAAATACTAAAAGAAACTGGTTTTGAAGGCCTTAACACATTAAGCTAGCCTTTAATAATTATTCCCATGAAGAAATTCACCATCAATTTCATTAGCTAAACATTCATATGAAGTAGTAATAGTATTATGATTTCTTGAAGATAATTTTCTGCCCAGAAACAATCTAGCAATCATACTGTAGTTTCAACTAACAGTTTAAACACAAACAAAGAAGAAGACTTATTTCCAGAGCCACCAACTATAGCCCAAACTGTAATGTCTACTTTTATCCCTCGACGCGCAGCAGGCAACGTCACGTTTCGAATATTACCACACACCGGGCCTCTGCGGTCGAACATTGTCCATTTATGGGCATCACAGCTTGGGGGTGGCCTCATCAAACACAATCAAAACCTTTCCGATTGCTTCTCTATTCTTGAGGGCAGCAAAAGCAAGATTTGCCTGAGGGAGGCTATAAGTATGGGATATTTTCACAGTCAGTAAGCCATCAGCTAGCCAAGACAGCAGTTCCTTGAGCGAGTCTTCGAGAATACGTGGTCGATGTATCCTATGGCTCCCCCAGTACAGTCCATGAACTGTCCAGTTCTGCAAACAGAGAGATGAGAAAACCATTCATCAATTTCTCTCTTTTCTGATATAACAAGCAGGCATTACATTACATTACATTACCTTAACAAGTGCGATATTTCCTGGGACTATCGGCACTTCTCCACTTGCGAACCCTATGATCAGGATGTGCGCTCCCCAGTTAAGCAACTTCAACGAGTCTTTCGTGAGCATCCCTCCCACTGGATCGTACAGAACATCCACCCCTTTAAGCTTTCTAGCCTTGAGAAACCCCTTCACGCTTTGAGTCATATCCTCGTTGCTCAAGTCAACGACATGATCAACGCCCAATGATTTGAGGAACCGCACCTTCTCAACCCCCCTGTCCAATTATTCAACTGATTAGTACTACTCAATCATATCAATAGACAATACATACTAGCTCTCTCTCTCGCTCGTTGTGTTACTTTACCTAGCTACGGCTATAACAGTGGCACCACGGATCTTGCCAATTTGTACCGCAGAAACACCAACTCCTCCAGCAGCACCAAGAACCATCAATACCTGCACCCAATTTTCCATCACAAATATATCACCATTTTGAACAAACAAAGGGAAACTCAAGATTCCCTTGGCCATGCTCAATGAACAAGTTCTCTGCACTACCTGACCGGCACCTAGTTGTGCTCTATGAACAAGTGCCACATGAGATGTACCATACGCAACCGGAAACGCACCAACGCCAACCAAGTCACACCCTTTAGGCACCAAAAACCTATAATATGAAATATCAAAATAATTAACTTAACTACACTAGCCATCATATAAATGCAAAAAAAAGATGGAAGTGTTAGTTGATTGCAAACATATATCATACAGAAAATACAGTTAAATGCTAAAGACAAGCTTTGCATTGAAGCACATGTAAATCAGTTTACACAAATTATTCTGAAAGTCTCTTAATCACAAATATATTTTCACAAAATACTCCCCCCGTCCCAAGTTACTTGAGTCATACGCATTTAATCTTTCTTACATTTTTTCTCTATCATACTTCACTCTCTATTCCCGCTCTTTTATTCTCCTTCAGACTTTATTCCATCTCGAATTCTCCACTTAATTACTATCAAACACCACTTTCTTACACCTCGTGTACAAAAGAAACGAATCAAGTACCATGGTCTCTCCACTTAACTAAATGCCACTCTTTTATATCTCGTGCCCAAAAGAAACGACTCAAGTAACGTGAGACGGAGAAAATACATGCTCTAATGGTACATAATACACAGAGACAAACTCTTTCAAAGCAAATGATGACTCAAAACCACAAATCAAAATCAAAATCAAAATCAATTTAATAAAACAGACACCCAAAAAACCATTAATCACATTATAATTCAGCTCAGACAGATTAAAACAACCAAGACATCAACAATTCACAGCCAATTTTGAGAATCGGAATAGAAACGGTTACAGCTCGGATTCATCGGCGACGACGAATTGGGCGAACGATCCGAGGGCGGCAAGGGAGCAAACGGGGTCGCCGACTTTGAACTTAGAGACGCCTTCTCCGATGGCCTCGACGGTGCCGGAGTAATCGGATCCAGGAATGAAGGGCAGCGGCGGCTTCTCTTGGTACTTGCCCTGAATTTGGAGGTAATTGGCGAAGTTCAAGCTGGTTGCTTTCACTCGGATTCGCACCGATGTGGGCGAATTCAGTTGGGGGATTGGGTGGGCCTTTGAGAGGGTCAGGGCGGAGTCGTCACTCCCCTCCGGCGCGACTGTCGGATCACCGAGCTTTCTGCATACCAAAGCTTCCATTTTTTTATCGTGTCTATCTCTAAATTCAACGCATCAAGATCAAGTCTTGTATTTTGATTTCTTTTTGGATGTAGTCTACAAAGCTGACGGTTAAGACAAAATATCTACTCCCTCCGTTTTTTTATTTTTTTTTTAAAATAGGGACATTTGACCACACAGATTTTAATGCATAATTTGACAAATAAGAAAAAGGGAGAGAAAAATTGATAAAGTATGAGAGATGGAGATAAAAAAAGTAATAGAATTAATGTTAGTGGATTATGGAGCCCACTTTAAATTATTAATTGTAGTGATATAAGTAGGGATGTCAATGTAGCCCGTAACCCGTGGGCTGACCCGAATAGCCCTCCAAATTTATAGGGTTAGGGCTGGAAATTTCTAGCCCGATAAAATCAAAACCCGATTAGCTCGCACCCGATTAACCCGCAACCCGTTAGTGCCAGACCCGAAAACCCGATGGACTGACCCAAAAACCCGATAAAATTTCTATTATTCTATTTTTTTACTCATAATTCGACACTTCATTGATTAATTTTAACTAAAAAATAACTTTTAATTTTATATTAAATATACAAATTATATATTAAATTTTTATTAATATAATAATTGATAAATAAATTAAAAACTTCAAAAAAATATTTAAATTTCTAAAACATGCATTAAAATTCCACGAAATATCCCAAATATTAGTATTTGATCATGTTTATGATTGAGTTTAAGCATATATCTCAAACATATCATAATTAAATGTTTTACATTGTATGAATATTAGTAAGTTTAATCATTATTTATTGGATTGATCGCATGTTAATATTATCGGTAACAACCAGATTAACCCGTTGGGCTAGCCCGAAACCCGAGCTTTAGGGTTAGGGTTGAACTTTTATAACCCGAAAGAAATCACAACCCGATTAGCCCGCACCCGGTTGACCTGTAACCCGAGTAGGGTTGGCCCGAAACCCGACGGGTCGGCCCGATTGACATCCCTAGGTATAAGTGGTAAATAAATTGATGTACAGAGGTGTAAAGATTTCCTAAAATAGAAAGTTTGAAACGTACTAAAATGGAAAGAGTAGCTATTTTTAAAAAACGGAGGGAGTATTTACTATTGAGTACTCGAAATATAATTGGTAAATGATTGATTTTATTTGTGTTAGATTATTTTTTGAATGTGGTGTTCACTTATAAAGACTTTAGTAGAAGTAACAATATGAGACATTTAAGCTGTGGAATAGGGAGGTACTCCCTCCGTCCGCCATTAGGAGTCTCATTCTTTGGAAGCACGAGTTTTAAGAAATGTTAAGAAAAGTTGGTGGAAAAAAGTTAGTGGAATAGGGGTTCCACCTTGTATATATTGGTTTTAAATGAAATGTGAGTGGAATGAGTTAGTGGAAGGTGTGACCCTATTACCATGTATGGTAAAAGTGAACCGGGAATCCTATTCGTGGACGGACTAAAATGAAAAAACAGGACTCCTATTCGCGGACGGAGGGAGTATTAAATAAGCAAACTTCATATTAATACTATATTGTTACATTTTGAAATAAGTAGTCTCTTCACTTTATGCTAAAAGGTACTCCTTTCGTTCAGTAGTAGAATCATTTTGCTATTTTAATTCGTTCCATAGTAGTGAAGTCATTTCCTTTTTTTAATAAAAGTCAACACATTTCTTTTCACATACTCTCTCTTACTTTATTATCTCCTCATCTCTCTACATTTTTCATTTCTTACTTAACTTAATTAACACAATTTTTCTTAATCTCCGTGCCGAAAAAAATGCATCTACTACTATTGAACGGAGGGAGTAGTATAGTTTGTATAGATAGTCAAGAAATCTGAGTGCTGTTCTTTTACAGCAGAAGCAAGTACATGTTTTAGAATTCAGCTAGAATAAAAAACTTGGCCAAAGGAAACACGAAGGTTTTGATGATAATTACAAGTTACAACAAACTAGTTACATTGGTTTCAAGTCTAAAACGTGGATGGTTTGTTGGAAACGATATTAATCCTCTGATCGCGCAGCATGTTCATGCTGGGAGCTAAGAGTCGCGTGTACCGGTCAAAGTACAGAAGCTGCTTCATCAGAAGTGCGAACTCCCGGGGGAATTTCAGACCGTATGATTCACTAACGCGCACCTATATACTTACACCACATCAATCAAAATAGCAAATGGAGTATTCAAAAACACTTAATCATATCTATCTTACCAAATCAAGAAACAGGGCATTCATTTGTCTTTCGTCAACAACAACATTCGCAGAAACTGCAGTTGCATTCGTATTAGCATCCCTTGCTGCAGCAACGATGATCTCTGTATCCATGTCCTGCACAAATTTACCAGATATATGTTACCTCATCCACATTGTGGAACTCTCAAATTAATTCTACAATTCTGTAGATCCCATTTCACATTTCACGTAAAGAGGCCTCTTATGGATTCAGTCAAGATGACATGTAGCCTCTTCCGGGCCTCAATTTCAATGTCCAACCTTTCCTCCCTATGCTTCATAGTTTGAAGACGCGGTTAAACTATTTCAACATTATTAGTCATAAAAGGGCAGATAATCACTCAAGAGTTCAACACTGCTAAAAAAGGTCAGAAATCTTGAGAGCAGATATGCCACCTCCATGAATTAACTGAATTTGCATTTATATCAAAAATATAAATTGTGAAACGTATATACTGTAGTGCAAGCGACGTAAATGCTTGCCTGTATGGAGGAGAATATCTTCTCAAGATCCCTTGCAAATGCCTTAGAGTCTACATTAGTGCTCGTAGCACCCATATCAATCAACGAAGATGCCATGGATTCATATTCTCCAGTTGCTAGTGATTCCAGAAATTCTTCCATAGCAGACCATGTTTTAGGAGAAATTCGACCAACAATTCCTGTTTAACAAATCATACTATGTTTGAACTTGAAGGGGAAAATGTTAAGCATTAGAAATCTAACAATCAGAGGCCATGTGTCAATTCGACCTACAAATATAAGGAGGATAACCGGAAAATAAGATCCAAGACTTAACAATGGTTGAAGTTACTTTTCAGATAAGAGTCCGATGAATAACATAAAGAACCAAACTAGTACAATCATTTCACTTTTGTTGGTATCCCTATTACGATATAAAATCTATACAAGAGAATAAGCAGTTATTACTCGTCGTAATGCTTTAGTTAGTATAGTACTCCCTCCGTCCCACAAGAATATGCACTCTTTCCTTTTTAGTCCGTCCCACAAGAATATACATTTTCTAATTTTGGAAAGTCTCTTCTCTCTAATGAGGTGGGACCCATTCTCCACTAACAATGCTTTACTTATTTTTTCTCTCTATATCTCTCTTACTTTACCAAATTTATATTAAAACCCGTGCCGTCCCCAAAGTGCATATTCTTTGGGGACGGAGGGAGTAATTTTAAAAAGGAATTGTATAATGCTTTAGTTGACTAATACTGTAGCTTGATTAATCCATTTCCATAAGAAAAAGGCAATTAAGAAATTATACACCAACAAACCATAATCTAAAGATTATGAGCAGAAAAATTACACTTGCATCCTCTTGATATTCCCAATAATCCAAATATTCGTATTGTTACAGAGTAGGAGGAGAAGATCTAAGAGCACAGAGATAATTTGTTGTTTACACATGTTTGTGGCATACTGGCCTGTGCACGCAACACAAGTTTTTAAAAGGAAATAATAGTGGCTTTTACGGCAGAGACAATCTCATTACGTAAAAATTATCAAGAAGACACAGATAGACTGCAGGTCACCATTTTTAATTTATGATAGAAAATATATTTTTTTCAGCTCTTTTAATGAGGCTCTTGAAATGTGGTCAAATCCATCAGCAGAGGATACAAAAGGCTAAAGAGAAAAAAAAATGAAAAAATGCATATAACAGTTCCATATTTAGACAGTAATAATAACACTACATCTGACAGATTTTAAGTCAATGGCGAAGAGAAAAAGATACTGAAGTAATAAAATTATAAGTATACCGAAGTCAAGGAACCCAATGCGGCCATCACGCAGTAACCATAGATTGCCAGCATGCACGTCTGCATGGAAGGTTTCACAAGCAAGCAAGCTACCAAACCTAGAGAGAAGAATGGATCATCAGTCACAGAACAGAGGATATATTTCTCCTACTAAGCTCAAGCAATGTCTTTGAATCTCACCAGACATTTAAGGCAGTTATAAGACTAGTCTCAGGATTTGAGACAAGTGAATTTATGGAGTTCAAGTCTGTGAGAGGGACTCCATAAAGCCTCTCCATTGTCAGAATCCGCTTAGTACTGTACTCTTGGTAGACTTTTGGAGCAGTAGCCTGCCTCGTGAGTCCCATAGAATCCAAATATTTCCTGAAAGACTCAATATTTGTAGCCTCCTTTTCAAAGTCAACTTCTTCCAGCATTGACTCCCTAATATCTTTCACAATAGCAACCTACACTTGCTGCTTCAGTATTAAAAGGAAACCTCGTGCATTTTAATACAAAAATGAAGAAAGAAGAGTTTATTCAATCACACATTTGTTTAGATGAATATGCATGAAGAATAAAAAAATGAATAAATTTATAAGTTATAACTGTTTTTTAGAAAATAAAAGGAAAGAAAACCACTACGCCTTATATATATGTACAGAACCATATAGAAATAACGCTAACACATTATTTATCCCAATAATAGGTTCAGTGCCTAGAAATACAGTGGGCAACCGGAATTCATGAGTGTCATTTCTGCTCAAATATCTGAATGTGATGTTATTGTTTCAATTTTCCACATCATTAAATTTATTATTGTGTTTCTCAGCATCAGAAAAATGGCATCGGGATAAAATTGACTCTGATGCCTAATTTTTCGGTATGCAATTTCATTATGGATTTACTAGGAAAAAATTGACACCTGGAATTTTATGGGGCTAAAACAGTGTTTTAACCCATAAAAATACCTTACCAGAGATGTTCGACTAAGGTCGGGACTCAAAAACTCCAAAATGCGTGCAACAATATACACAAAGTTCAAATCTGCCACCAAGATGTCTTCTATCCCTGGTTTTAGCACCTTTATAACAACATCCTCCCGAGTACCCCTTATCCTGGCACCATGCACCTGAAAATTAAAAGGTGGTGTTTGGCATTGACAGAAGTTTTAAGACTGAATACATTAACATACCATTTTACACAAGTATAAAAAACAATTACACTGAAACCAACCTGCGCTATGGAAGCAGAGGCTACTGGAGTAGGATCAACAAATTCAAAGACGGTATCAATAGGCTTCCCTAACTCCTGACGAAGAATTGCTTGAATGTCTTCAAATGGAATCGTAGGAGCTCTATCAAAACAATACTGGAACTCCTGGACATATTCTGGAGGAAACAAAGTTGGTGCTGATGCTATGAACTGCATACTCAAAATTTTAGGATCTATAAGCGACCTTTTTCTCTTATGTGTGGAGATGATATTGAAAATTGCAATAAATAGTTACAGAGGCACACGAAATCAAAAACTAAAGTTTTTCAGTATAGGACCACTCTGTTTATTAGCTGCATATAGAAGAACACTGTGATAAGGATTTCATATTTCACAGTAGTCAAGTAGAGGGCAAGCTGATCCAGAAAATTTGTTTGGGCAGGGAAATTGGTACTCTGCCTTAATCAATGTCTGACAGGGCTCTATAGTCTATTGATAAACATGAACGGAGAAAGCTGATTGAGTATATTTATTTTGTTCATAATGCATTACCTACCTCTATGAGTGACTGAAAATGAGATTAAAAGAAAACAGACATAAGAACACAATCACACATACGTTTTGTCCACTTACCTGACCTAGTTTAATATATGTTGCACCCAAACGTTCAAATAATTTCCTCAAATAAAGAGGTGACAATAAGCCAAGCTGTAAATCAGCTGCTAATCCACTGGATGAATTTGCTGCCTACATATGTAAAAGAGCATTAGAACTCATGTCAATATTGATGCCAAAAAGTTAAAAGAATTAAGATCGTAAAGTTCGAACAGAGCTTCGTAATTATACTGCAAGCAATGATACATGCATGATGATATCCACAAGGAATGAGAAGCAAGGGGGAGTATGTCTTCAGATGAGCTAACTTCAAACTAATTTACAGGAAACATTGGATAGCATCCAACAGAAGAAAATATTAAAAATCAAAAGATGATCTGATAGCATCACCTTCGAAGCATCAGCCACCCACTCGCTGCCAACACCTATAACTGCTTGGATACCTTGAGCTAGCCTAAGTGCCCCACGAGGACCTGTATTTATTGATGTCTGGACTATATCCTCCAGAAGCTTGGGCAAGTTCTGCATACTATCTGCAACAATACCATCCTTTTCTATTCACTCTAGTACATGAATAATATGAATGAGTAAAAAACACACTAGCCGGACACACAATTAAGAAAAGAAAGTATCATCTGATCACCCAGTCTATGAAATTTCTAAGACATAAAAAACAGTCAATTCCCCCATTTAAGCAAAAGCAATGATCACAATCACAACAGCAGCCTTACTGCACAAACACAAGCGGAGCACCTTCAGTAGAATTGCACGAACTCAGTAGAGCTCAGAATCAACATGTACGGACTCCCCATTTTCCTCAATCAACCCCCAATTAAGAAATAGTCACAGCAATAATCAATTCTAACTCCGCGAAAGTTATTGAACGTTTCAAAATCATGACTCCAGCCACCAAAATTAAACAATCAAGCTACTCTCAAAACTATTTCGAATCAATACAAATAAAATAAGAAAAGCTTAAAAACTAGCATCTGAATTAGATAATAACAATATACTAGTATTACCTTGAAGACGGGTGGAGAAATCCTGCGATTGCGCGTAACGCGCCATAACATGAAATTTACTAGGGCCATATTTGAGCTTCCTAGTTGATAAGCGCGTGGACACAGGTAACTGAAAGCATATACACAACCAGAAAATTAGAGAATCAAAAACAAAATTGAAGTTGAGAGTGAAGAGGAATGAGCCGTGGTAGGCAATTAGGAAGAAAGTTGAAGGAACCTGAGCGTGATGAATGATGATAGGAACACGGCCGGAAGCGGCGCTCCTCATCACTGAAATTCCGGCCATTTCTGATTTCTTCAAGAGTGTGATGATTTTGCTTATTTTCACTACAAATTAGAATTATGGAATTTATTTATTAGATTAGTTTATTTCACAAGAAAAAGAATAGTGAAATGGAAATGGCCACGTCTCGCGCCTATTTTTATGAAAACATCTTTTTTGGGTATTTATATTTTCTCCTCTTTATATAATACTACTCCGTTAACAGTATTCATTTTGTTATTACAAAGTAGTAATTAAATTTATTTATAAAATTAATCAATCATGAGTATAAAATAAAAAATTGAAATAAAAGCAAATTTATAATGTTCATGGTTAATTTAATACAGTACTAAAAATTAAGATAAATGGTCAATTTTTCTCATCATATGACGGCATTTACTAAAAAATGTCTTTGTGTTTAAGTAATTAGTAATTACCATCTACTAGTACTAGAAAATGTCTCAGCAAAATGTTTTTGGTGCTTGGAAAATTATTTTGGTTAAATTTTGATTCGCCCTGCAACTTTATAAATCAGTTGGAAACACCATGAAATTAGAATTTATTCACTATTTTCTCATAATTAAAATATTTAGTCTCCTTCATATAATATATTGTTGATGTTTTTCATTATTTGAAAAATAGGGTCATGGTAATAAATTTAGTACTCCCTCCGTTCCCTCCGTTCCATAGTAATGGAGGCGTTTCTTTTCGGCACGAAGATTAAGAAAAAATGTATTAGGTGAGTTAAGTAAAGGGGGAATAAAGCGGAAAATGAAAAAGGTAGAGAGATGAAGAGAGAAAAAAGTTAGAGAGAGTAAAGTAGGTGTGGAAAAATGTGTTGACTTTTACTAAAAAGGGAAATGACTCTATTACTATGGAACGTACCAAAATGGCAAAATGACTCTATTACTATGGAACGGAGGGAGTAAAGTATAACGCCAAGATGAGCTTGTGTAGCCTATTATGAAAAGAAACTGAGAATCCAAAAGAGGACTATGAAAATACAAGGCAAAATGTGATGTATGAGAGAAACTAGTTCTCTTAGTCGGACATAGAAACAAAACTTAATTGAAATGGCCACGGGATAAATGAGAATCATTATTGATCATCTTTATAAAAAAAATCGTCATAGCTAGCCTAAGGGGGCAAAACTTTCAAGCTTCGCATCCACTCACAGAAGCTCGGATCATCGAAGTGAACAAAACTACTCTTTAGCTTTGTTCTTTCATCTGCACTCAACGTTCCAAGCTGAGGAAATCTTGCTTCCTGCAATCACCACTCACACCCCATCACTATATCATTCTTATTTCACACATTCACTTCAACAAACAAACAAGAAGCTGGAATTGCAAACATACCTGTTCATAAGGAGGATCCTTGTGTGCTGGTATCAATCGAGTTACAAAATATCGAGCCTGAGAGCTCCCCTCCTGTAACGGACACAAACATATATCCTAGGTTAATATGGAATTCCCATGAGAACAACTACTTGCATTTTCAATATAACCTGCTCGCTTACCTTAAATGCAAGAATCCGAGGAGCTGGAAAACGCAACTCGGTTAGCTCTTCAGCCAATGTCCTACAAGCAGCCAATGCTGCTGCACTCTTTCCTTCCTGTGCAGCAAGTTCAGCACCCTGAAAAAAATAGCGGTAAGAAGAGACATCCTTGGATTTGGATGTGTAAAGGAAAAGCAATCTGTCTAGTGTTAGGTTCTTTGTATTTTTTGCAGTATCAAAAGGTGGAAGCAGTATTTTATCCCAGGAAAGAAGGTAAATAAGTACCCCATTCTTCAGCAGAATTTGTCAAAAGGAGTACCAGAAACAATAATAAAATCTAACACCATACAGATCTAGCTATTAGAAAATGAGTGCCAGAAAAGTGATGTGTGCTTTTAGATCAACATTTCGGACTGTGAAGCACAAGGCATCTAAGACAGACTTGACCACATCGCCAGAAGTGATTTATACACTTGGTTTCAGCGCCAGGTGAGGAACTGGACCCAACTTCTGAGTCAGGTGAGGAGAGGGAGACCTGGCACCTGCACTCAGTGTGACCGTGTCAGTTCTGACCTCAGCCACAGGGCTGGCATTGCTTCTGCAACCCGACCCGAGGATCCCCAGACCTGCTTGCGGAAGATACAAAGACCTACAACAGCATCTGAATCCTGGCACCAAGGCGCAATGCCACAATTTACACATCTGACAAAGGAACTGACATGTCCCATGCCACCTTCATGAGTCAGGTCTGGCGAACACAACTTTGTAAGCCTATATAGAAGCCCTCATGTAATGACCGAAGAAAACTTCTGATCAATCACATAAAACATATTTGCAAGATTTATTCTCCCTTCATTTCTCGAGCACTGTCGGTTCTTGGAAGTAACCTGACTTATTAATCGATTCACCAGAATCACCCCCCTTGGTTGTGGCATCATTCTACCCGAACACATTCGTGTGATTTGCTCGTGGGCTTATAGGGGCTCGCTTTCTAGCGTTCTAGCCTATAGTTTTTCGAGGGTCACATCCCCGTTGGGTGTTCATGAATCCGAGTTGCTCGTTGGGTTATAGGGGCTCTCTTTCTAGTGTTATTGCCTATAGTTTTTCGAGGGCCTGTTCAAGATTTTTGAACCCTATCCTGTATCTTCCTTTTATTCAGCGGTGATCCATGCATTCTGTGTCGCACCGACAAATATCCCTCCGAGAGGACGAATACAAAGGAACCCAATACTTGAGCAAGTAATTTCAAAAAAAGCACCTTACTATGGTATTGCTTAAGAGATGCCCAGTCTTGTGGTTGTGAGCTTATATATGTTATTATCACAATCTTCTACTACTACAATATGTCTCTGTGATACAAGAAGTAATATTATAATGCATAGAGTAATATAACTCGTACATATTTGCATCCCAATGACCTAACAGAACATGAATGTGGTAGGGATATAACTTGAGCATGATTACAACCATATGATGGAGCTTAAATCTGCACTTTTTACATTTAATGAGCTTAAGATATCATCGAGGCAAATGAAGACCATGCAGTTGCAAAATCAAGATATCTAAATAAATTATGTATTGAATATTGATCCTCAAGAAATTATCAAATAGGAGTAATTAAGAGTTTAAGACCTTTTCGATCTAGTAGACTAATATCATCACCCAAATGCAAAAATTTAGATAAGGTCACTAGAAGGCTTACCAGCCAAATGAAGATATCAGTGCCATGATCAAGAACAACTGCAGCATCGGATTGCATAGCAAGATCATATGCTGGGAGTTCCTCAAAAGTCCCACCTTCTCGATGCATTAGACAGCGAGGCGCTAGCATACGAAGGGATAGGTCAAATGAAGCATTAAGGAATAAAGACCGCAAAACAGACCTCTCATCTTCATGACCAAGTATACTTCCCAGCAGAGGGCCTCTTCTAAGATGAAATAAGATTTCAGGCAATTGCGACAGCTCTTTAGGATACCGATAAAGTTTTGATTTTGGCACCTGGGAACTAAACTTCACTGCAACATCCTTAATTCTCTCGTCAAGTGTTAGCCTCATATCAAGAGCATCGTTAAAGGATTTGGCTTGCAAAAGAGTCCTTTTACCGATAAGAACAGCTGCCACCTCATCTTGTACACTCTCTAGATAAGCCGAAACACTATCTACAGTCGGAAGTCGAACAGTTATCACTCTCGAGATATCAGCTTGATAAACAGTTGAAAACTTAATCACGAACTGAAAGTGCACAAAATTGCTCTTGATATCCGCACGGTTCTCCATTGACACTGCAAAACTTTGGGTTTCTTCAACACTCAGCATCTGAACAGCAACAGCAGTGTCATTCTTAAAATATTCTTGGCTATCCACATGGGCCTCCTCACCAGGTCCCACCACTTGACTGACGGAAATATTGTCTGAACACCTGATTTCCAGTAAACCATGAGAACCTGCAGCCCTTGAAGATGCTCTCTGCAGATTCACACCAAATGCTTCCCCAAAATCATCATGAAGAATCAAAATGCCTCCCGAAGATTTTGTAAGAGGCTGCAGTAGAGGAACCCGTACAGGACATGTCCCAGCACAAAGTATATCAACCACTGTATTGCGCCGATGAGCCTCTGAACCTAGATTATCCATCCATTTCAAAGCTGATTTCTGCATGTGCAAATAGTTTGGATGATTAAGAGAATGAGGTACTGAACCAGGGCCATAGGTACATGGTCCACCAGCACACACAATTATTCGGCTATTTCCACTAGGCCTTTTAACTACTCCTCTTGACATTTCCGCAGATGGCCCCTGAATTATTGCCAAGGCAACCTCCACTGCAGTGCCCAAGCAACGGTCTCTCTGAACTTCAGGCAGCTTCAGTTTATATGGTGTCAATGACGACAGTATTGCATGCGCTACAGAAAGAGAAGAGTGAAGGGTAGACAAATATACACCAGTGCCATAGATCAATGCCCTTAAGGCGTCCTCACTTGGTGATTTGTCACCGGGAAGTACATCAGCAGATGCCACTGATTCTTCAGAGAAATCATACACTGACACCATGCGACCATAAAGTACAATTCCAAGTTTTGTTGTTGGGGGCAGTGAATCCACAAATGCATGCAAAGAGCTCTGTAGATGTTGTACATGCTGTTCATCTAAACACTCATCGATCACCAGAACAATCGATATCCTAGATTCTGATACTGGAACGTAACCAGGTCTTCTGGTGGGAGTCTGGATATAGTCAACCAGAGGAGATGATAGCTCTGGAAGATTTCTGAGATCTTGTTTGCTTTGGGCTATGTATTCCCCTTCACTGCCATTTAAATTCCTACATATTCCGCATTGCCACTGGCCTGAACCAAGTAGAATTTTGCAGTATAGATTGGCGTAAGCTCCGCAATTCTGGCAACGATGTGGATCACGCTGAATTATCTGAGGCCCTGGTGAAACCTCCCTGCCTGGAGAAACTATAGCCCCGAATCCCAAACTGGGTACATTTGCTAGCTTCTTTTGTTTTAACACCTGTGAGATTAGCAGCAAGCTATAATTAACAAAAGGGGACTGTGCAAACAAATTGAAGATGCATATCTTAGATTCCCCGTTAAGTATAGCATAGCATCATGGTCTTCATATTCAAATGGAAGAATCCAGCTATCTAAATCAGGATTTACATTCATAACTGAAGTACTGAACGCAAAACTATACTCCAATAAAGCAATTCAGACTCGGAAGATATATGCAATAACACCAATCTGGAATTCACATGGGAACTTGTGATACAGTTTCAACAATCCCAACTTTCATAAGCAATTTTCATATTCATAAGGTTCATATCTCAGAAATTTGAACATAGAGAGTACATACCTTGTGAGCGGAAAAAAGAAGATTGGGAGAGTCGGCATGAGGGGCGAAGGTGAGCTCCTCCGTAAGATCGGAAGTCTGATGATGCGACCCATTTGAGAAATTGCGGGAGGATGGGGAAGAGGTGGGCAAGGAGGAATTGGATGAATAAGGGGCAATGGGCTGAGGAGTTGCAGGGGAGGTCCTGAAAGGCACAGCAGCCGGCTGGAGGGGCGATGAAAACATAGGAGGGCCAGGGGGAGTGCTCAAATGAGGAAGAGGCATCCCATTAACCGGAGACGGCAAATTCGGGGTCTTGATCGACGGAGAAGGTATCTGATTCGGCTGTATCAGCGCCGGGGGAGGTGGACCACCGAATCCTCCTCCCAATTTCGATGCATCTAAATTAGGAGGTGAAACAGTAGAGGAGTAACCGCCGCCGCCGCCGCTTGAAGAAGAAGACTGCTGCTGTCTATTGGCCATTAGGGATTAGGATTCACTGCTTTCCCACCCAATTCTGAAAAATTGAATGATAGATCTAGTTAGCCTTCAATGAAGCCTATGAATTATGGATCAGATCGATCGACTGGCGGCGAGAATCGGTGTGTGGAAGTTTTTCCGATGAAAAAAAACGCCGAATTTGACGGCAAAACCCAGCCGATCTTCCTTCAGCTCGACAGCAGCGGATTGAGCGTGATATCACTGTAACATAACGCAAAGGAGGTGGATCGGACGAAAATGAATGATCGCAATTACATTTACATTTGCATTTGCAATCACGCTAGGGTTCGAATGCTCGAACTCGCTTCGCAATTGAGGATTTCGTCGTCAAGAGTTGAATCAACCCCAACTCATTTCATTTACTTTGTAAATCTTCTCCGTTTCACTCTTTTAATTTTTCTATTTTTATTTTTCTGCCCGTATTTGTTCAGATTATTATTAAAAAAAAAGAAAACAAAAGTACTACTCTCTC
The DNA here is from genome assembly GCF_004379255.2 of Salvia splendens. Classification (NCBI taxonomy): domain Eukaryota; kingdom Viridiplantae; phylum Streptophyta; class Magnoliopsida; order Lamiales; family Lamiaceae; genus Salvia; species Salvia splendens. The sequence continues at coordinate 40,710,528 of NC_056036.1, read as the reverse complement.
CTTCCCAACTAACTAATATGACGCATTTCTTAGTCGATACGAGATGTTAGGAGTTATTGGTTAATGTCTTTAATTAAAGGGATAAAATGTAGGTGTAAGTATTAAATTGAGAGAGAAAGAGAGTTGAATATTTAATTAAAACGTGATTGGATTTGAGCAAATCAAAAAGGGAAGTGTGTCATCTTGTGGGATGGAGGGATCAGTAAAATTTGATTAAATAAGACTTATCCTGCAATTTTAAAATTATTTTAAAATGAATTGTCTCATACTACTCATTTTTTATGAAATTATATGTTATGGCAGCTGAAATTACCTGCAAATTCAACAGTCGTCTATTCGTAAATCAGTATAACGTTGTCGTTCTATTCATAAAAAAATTATATTTTTTATTAAAAAATATCAATAAATAATTTTTATTTAAAAATATCAATAATATATTATACGTGGTGATTAGATTTTTTTTGTCGTTAAATAATTGGAAATAAATCTTAATTTCATGTTTTTCCCGACTACTTAGTCGGAAAAAAGTGGGTTTCATCTAATTTCATGATTATTCAGACAATTATTTTTGTTTGTAATATTTTAATTCAAATAGTACAATTTTAAATCATCCCCTGTTGTTTTATGAAAGTACAATTGTATTATATCCTAGAGTATTACAGATAACCGACTTTCATCCAAACGAGGTTAAATATTTGGTAAACTATGTATTTAATTCATCTTCATTGTCCTAAAGTTAAAAATAGAGCATTTATTCTATTAAAATCGACTAAACTGGCTTTTTAGGCTCCTCTTCAAAGTTCTATTTTATACGTACAAACTAAATCTTGGTAAATAAAAAATAAAATAATCTACTCCATATTATATGTGGTTCTGTGTGCTCAAAGTCATCCGCAGCTGCAAATTCAATCAAATCAAGTTCACAAACAAGAGCATAACATGAGGAAAACAAGTTTTGATTACTAGATATGTTATTGAAAATTGAAAATCAGGCATAAAATATAAAGTAGAACATATTAGTAATATAAATAAAAACATATGTATTTTAAAGATATAAAAGGAGAAAAAAAATTATTAATCTGTTTTACAGTAAAGAATAGTACAAAGTACTACTACACGTTTCGTATTGATCTCTAGCTATCTATCGGAACCATTAATTCTCAATTTATTGAGAATTAACCGGTCAACTTTAATTTGCTTTTCTTTAAAAATAACCAACTCCATTAACAACAGCAAATTAGAGTTTGTTTTTCATTACATGATTAGTACAAGTATTCTTTTATATATAAAATCAATATAAATGTTAGTAATATACTACTATTCCATAACTCAAAAGAAATAAACTGGTGAGCGCTCCTAATGAGCGCCAATGTGAGCGACCATTCCACGTCATCACGCAGTTCTTTCTTATTCTTCTTCTATGAATTACTCGCACCTCATTACCAAGAACTTCTTAAGAAAATTTGATCTTTGTCGATCATTTCTCTACAACTCAAACATATGATTATTTTGTACTTTTTCTATAAATTACCAATTTCTTTCGTTTTAAAAACCAAGTCCCATGAATATTTATATAAATGGTCCCATGCTTACATTTTATGCATCATTGTTGAATCGAAAAAACTATGAATCGAGTCTTGGGTAACGACGATAACTTTAAAGGCCGAACTTAATTATTTTTTTAGCCTCCGAACCCACCTTGATCCATTATTGGTACGCAAACTTTCAAATGGGAGTAATATAGAGAAAAAATTAATTGGGGTAATTTAAGGTTAAAAGTGGCAATGATGGGGTGATCATAGTTGGGAAATCGGCCCAAATAAAAGAAAATAGACATGGCATCAACTATTACATAGTCTAAACTGCTAGGGCCAATGCATCACAAGTCTATACATTAATAGGGTAAGTTCCAAACTTTCTTTTTCAGCTTCTACCTTGGGTTTCATTGGTTACACGAGATTGTATCTTATGAATATTATCTGGTTGGATAGATATGATATGATATGATATGGTTTTTAATCTCAAGACAATTGTCGTGTAATATGACAATATTAATGTCGGATAATTCTAGATTTAATTCAATCTCGGGACAGTTTGGTCCTGACGGATAATCCTAGATTTAATTAAATCTCAGACTGAACAGTTGAACATTTGTTTAACACTTCTCTTCTAAGCTCTGTGCACATTACATGACGCCAATGACACTATTATATGTTAATTTTAATTGAGTAGTAGTTAACTTATATCGAGCAATCCAGACCATAATTATCTGTAGTAGTTACATGCTATTGAGATTTAAAATAATATATAGAGATCTATTTAGAACGTAATCACATGAAGTAGTTACACATTGGACTATTGAAACATTAGGCTATTCTAAAATTGGTAAACTTTTTCATCCCACGCATTATATTTAGTAGTACTACTACTACTGCACTTTTTTTAATCATATTTTAATGTGATCGTTGAAAATAACTATCAAAGCAGAGTTGAAATCGTTAATATTGTATGCATTCGCAATTAATTAAATAATTAACACGTAATTATTCTTACTATATTTTTCCCAATATTTTTTTATCTTCTTATAAATAAATTCTTCATAATTAGTTATATAGTACCATGAGTAGTGTTAGATAGCTAACTCAATACTTAATTGCTAACTACAATTAAATAACAGTTCTTAGATATTCAAATCAAAGGCCTAGATCATCAGGCCCGGAGTGTCAATACGATCAACACAAAACGCGATATTAAGGTCAATTTACACCAAATTAGTTGTAACAAACTTTTGAAAAATATCTTATAACTTTAAAACGCATATAACTTTTTCAATTTAAATTATTTTTTTCGCACAACATATATCAAATTAAAGATAATTTTATAAGGATTCTAACGAGATCTCACTTGCATATGTTCCAATGTCAAAATTTGGAAAAAATTTCAAAATTTTTTAATTTTTTCGCATAGCAACAAATGTCAACATAATATATAAAATATGTAAATATAATACATGTAGAATGTCATTCTTAAAGCAATGTGTTAACATAAGCAATGCGTTGACATTCTCAAAGCACAGTGTTGATATTTTCAAAACACTATATTGACATTTTCATCCAAAACACCAATTTCAATTTAATTAATAAAAACGAAAATTTCACGTGACAAAATTTAGACCACTAGATTCTTAAATCTTATGGTCTTAAAATAGTTGTAATTAGCAACTAGAGAGTTAGACAACAATTGATCTGAAATTTTTGGTCTTAGAATACATTATAGTATTTGGTATATTTTTTAGTCCCAAACAAAATGAATTGATCTGAAATTGATGGTCAAATGCATTTTAACATGTTTAATCACTTAAACCATATTGATTATATTATACTAGTAATTAATTTTAGTATTAGACCACTAGACAAAATTTCACGTGACAAAATTTTATAGTCTTAAATCAATTTAATTAATAAAAACGAAAATTTCACGTGACAAAATTTAGACCACTAGATTCTTAAATCTTATGGTCTTAAAATAGTTGTAATTAGCAACTAGAGAGTGAGACAACAATTGATCACTCCCCTAAGTACTATTATCTAACATTTTTTTTGTAATTTCAAGCGTGACACATGAAAAGTTTTTTTCTAATACTAAAATAAATTACTAGTATAATATAATCATAAAAAATATGTTAAAATGCATTTGACCATCAATTTCAGATCAATTCATTTTGTTTGGGACTAAAAAATATACCAAATACTATAATGTATTCTAAGACCAAAAATTTGATTTGTTTTGATGTACATGCCAAATTGAATTTAGTCGAAATACTATAGAGAACAATCCACATTGATTTGCTCGAGGCAATAAATTTACAGTTTTGGTGGAACCAAACAAATGTGCTTAAATTAACATCCCCCCCCCCCCCCCCCCCCCTTTTTTTTTTACCTTCATTACATAATTAGTGCAAGTTTTCCAAAAAAAATAAGTGGTATTATTATTATTATTATTTTGAACAGGAAGACTGATTATATCCAAACCAAACACGATATTCTATTATTCTGTAAACTAATTCGCTTCTTTGGCGCTTATTTTTTTTCTTCTAAAAGTGTCAAGTAGCAGGGTTGATTTTGTCATATACGAGTAGTAATGAACTAGGATTGATAGTTATTTTCTAATTTTTAAATTTGTCAGTTATAACCTATTTTCAGGTCTGATTAAATATTCAAATTTCCTACCTCTTGGATTTAGTTAATGAATGTTATATAAGTGATTACTACATAATTATTGTTTCTTAAATATTAGTCAAATCGATATTTGAAGTGTTGGTATACAGATAATTTGTTCCCAATCAAGTATATTCTAGTAAATGGAATTAATAACCAACAAACTTTGGTGAAGGAAAGCCTTCATGCGAAGATTAAAGGAATAACAAGCGAATAAATACGAATTACCACTTACTTTAAGAAGGGAACTTAAACGAATAAATACTTACAAATTGATTTCCATTTTCAATTATTGTGTGATTAAGTTGCTATAAGTATTTAGCTGATACGGACAACTCAAGAGAGAGAGTGACAGCTACGGAAACAATACCATGTTCTATGATATCAGTGTAAAAAGTTTTGGACATGTGATTCCATTCACAAAATGAAATAGTAGTAGTATAAAAAAGGAGAGATAAACAAAGTACCCATTCAAAGTCTCATGTAATAATTCGCCTAATTAAGTGAGTAGATTTTTCCATGTTTCAACAATTGCAAACAAATTTATTTTTTCATGATTTTTTTATGATTTTTCCGATTGATTTTTAAAGACACGAGACTAAGCAATGGAAAAGGGTGCTTTTGGAATGGGCGGCAACAAAGGTCAAAAAAAGTGAAAGTGGGAGCATACATACAGCTCTGCTTTCATATGAATATAAAAATGGTGGGGCACATCACTCCAACCTTCACTGCAAATTCACTTCTCTCTCACCTTCTTCTATTTATAAATACATATACACTCATCACCAATCACTCCAAAACCCCTTTCGCAATGCCGCTGCGTTTATTCCCCACCACCATCACCATCACACTAGCATTCTTTATCACCACCATTGCCCCCGCCGCCGCCGCCGCTGCTTCGGCGGTCGGAGATGCCGGAATGCAGAGGGACGGGCTGCGGGTGGCGTTCGAGGCTTGGAACTTCTGCAACGAAGTTGGCGCCGAGGCCCCCGGCATGGGGAGCCCCAGAGCCGCGGATTGCTTCGATCTCACTCAAGGTGACACATTTCGGGTTATTTTTAATTTTATTTTTTAATATAATATATAATATAAAAGACTCGACTTAAAAGACATTGTTGTGATTTACAGGCACGGGCCCCATAACTCACAAGGTGTCTGAAGCGGACAACAGGTTAGGAGTGGGGACGCCGTTCCCGGGTTTGAGCCCGGGAGCGGTGAACGACCCGGACCTATACGCGGCCGCGAAGGAGCTTTATCTCGGATCGTTGTGCGAGGTCTCTGACAGCCCGAAGCCGTGGCAGTTTTGGATGGTGATGCTGAAAAACGGTAACTACGATACCCGATCCGGGCTTTGCCCGGAGGACGGGAAAAAGGCGCCACCGTTTAAGCCGGGGCGGTTTCCGTGTTTCGGGAAGGGGTGTATGAATCAGCCGACCTTGTACCACCAGCCTACCGGGTTGTACGAGGGCGGGACGTTGATGAGGGGCGGATTCAACGGGAGTTACGACACGAGTTCGAATTCCACCAATGCTGGTTCTTACTATGAAGTTGTGTGGGAGAAGAAAGTTGGGAGTGGGAGTTGGGTTTTCAATCATAAGTTGAAGACCTCTAATAAGTATCCATGGCTTATGCTTTACTTGAGAGCTGATGCAACAAAAGGATATTCTGGGGGCTACCATTATGACACTAGAGGAATGCTCAAAATTGTAAGAATTTTGATTTTTTTTCTAAATCAATAATGATACATTGATTGTGTTGTGATAGGTAGGTAGGTAGGTGTAGGTGCATTTGTCACAATCAATTTCTGTTGAGATATGATACCAAGAAGAATAATTAGTTAGACAATGATGGTGATTGTTTATTGCATTGCAGCTGCCAGAGTCCCCAAATTTCAAAGTGAAACTGAGTTTGGACATCAAGAAAGGGGGAGGTCCGAAGAGCCAGTTCTACCTGATGGACATAGGGAGCTGCTGGAAAAACAACGGCGCCCCGTGCGACGGCGACGTGGAGACCGACGTGACACGGTACTCGGAGATGATCATCAACCCGGCAACTCAGGCGTGGTGCAGCCCCACCAACATCGGCAACTGCCCCCCGTACCACATCACCCCGGACGACACCAAGATACACAGAAACGACACTGCCAACTTCCCTTACGGAGCCTATCACTACTACTGCGCACCTGGCAACGCAAAGCACGCGGAGAAGCCATACAGCACCTGCGATCCCTACAGCAATCCACAGGCGCAGGAGCTGGTGCAGTTGCTTCCTCATCCCATCTGGAAAGACTACAGCTACCCTACCAAGCAGGGTGACGGATGGGTGGGAGACGGGCGTACCTGGGAGCTCGATGTCGGAGGCCTTTCCGGCCGGCTCTACTTCTATCAGGATCCGGATACGGCTCCTGCAAGAAGAATATGGACATCTCTTGATGTGGGGACTGAGATTTTTGTTAGTAATCAAGAAGAAGTTGCTGAATGGAGTCTCAGTGAGTTTGATGTCATTCTTACTTGATCAACAAAATGTATCATAGCATTAGCAGAGCAACCAAAACTAATTAGCACTGCACACAACATTATTTTCAAAAAAAAGTAAGCAAGCAAGCTTGCTTTTCCTCAATATAATTATTTTTCTGCCTTAAAGCCACAAACAACATCATCTGATATATTAATATTCTAGTTATTTCTCTAGCTAAAATGTTCGGTCTTGAAAGCATCTGTCAAAACATGGCAAAACCACCATCAATATCTAACAGCAGGTGATTGCCAAATTGCAATCTCAAACCAACTAACTTAACAGATCTATTCGCAGTAGAATAGTACAAGATTAAGCAGTTGCGGGTCGAAACATAGATCTTTGGTTAGTCCCACAGAATTGACGGAGAACAGTAGCATATCTGCAACTGCAAATGGAAGGTAGTAAAAGCCAGTTTAACTCTTCGATTGCTATGTAGAAGTGAAAGATGCAATGGCATCCATTTCTTGTTGCAAGATGAGAGCGTCAACAAATGTGTCCAGATCCTCACCCTCCATTATATCATCTATTGCGTGACTAGTGATGCCAACTCGATGGTCAGTTACACGACCTTGAGGGAAATTATATGTACGGATGCGTTCTGATCTGTCGCCACTACCAATCTGTTGAGTGCAGAAAAACACTATAAAAAATATGCATAATGATCTTCTATCAATAGGCCAATGCTTCAAATTAATAGGCTTCAACTTGAAGACCATCATTACCTGCTCTGTTCTAAGTTTTGAACGATTTGCATCAAGCCGAGTCCTTTCCAGCTCATATAACTTCGCACACAATACTTTAAGTGCTTTGGCCTTGTTCTGATGAAACAATAAATAAACGAGAAAATCAGACTCAGGTAATCAAGAGGCATGTGACAATCTTCATAAATTTATCATGCCTAACATCAAAACATGTCTAAAAGATTTGTGAGTATTGAAGCCGCACCTTAAGTAAAATGAAAAGGTACATTAACTCACTAGTATTTTGGTTCAGTATATAAGCGAATACAATATTTTTCTTTGTAGAACAAAGAGATAGTGCAGTACATATTTTAATGGATTGCATAATTATGTTTCATGAAGTTGCAAGCATTACAAAATAGATCAGTTCCACTTGTAATACAACCAGTTGGAAAAGAAGCTTGAGAAAAAAATGCTTCTAAACTTGAAACTTACGTCGAACAAAGCTACTCAGATGACCTAAAACTCAAAAGTGGAAGATAAACGGACATAATTCTTTCTACAGTATATAAGTTATCCAAATTAAAACTGGTGAACTTGAAGATTCATTCCAAAAAAAAAACATGAGGATTCATTCCATTCGTATAATATGGTTGCACATGTTCATATCACAAACTCATCTTAAATGCATAACAGGGTAGTGCATATGACAAGCAGTCTATACATTATCATGCATTTATACAAACTTAAAATTGTAATAACTGCCAGTCTTATTAGATGACCAAATCCTCAGTGCCAATCATTTTTAAGCACACAACTAAGAATTTTTAGAAGGAAATCCAGCATGTCATTACTCAATGGCACAATTACTGCTGGGTAATACTAACAGTCCTGCATTGGAAAGAAGAATTAGCAACTGCAAATAAGATTTCGTGCCTGATGTTGGGATCGCTCATCCTGTATGGCAACGACTAACCCAGTTGGCATATGAGTAATCCTGACGGCACTATCAGTGGTGTTTACACTCTGACCACCTGAACCACCAGACCTGTATGTATCAATTTTTAGGTCTTCATTCCTGATTTGAACATCCACCTGCAGAAGTTTCAAACAGCACAGAGAAGTAAGATAAACTTGAATGCAGACTCAAATTAGTAGGCATTATTATTGTCTAATGATTGAGAAAAGTGTCATTCTTAATATGTTTTGCTAACATTTTTGTCACATGTGGGAACATAACTATAAATGGAATGGATTTGGACCTGATCTGCTTGAGGAAGAATAACAACAGATACAGCACTGGTATGAACTCGCCCAGATTTCTCAGTCATCGGAACTCGCTATAAAAGAATGGTATTCATATTATCTGATGAAATACAGAAGACAAATCAATCAAAATGCAGATAGATTTATGAAAAACCTGCACTCTATGAATTCCACTCTCAAATTTCAGCTTTCCATAAACATCTGCACCAGAGATTGCGGCACTAGCCTCCTGAGGAATCATAAAACATTTCAAAGAACAATAGCGTGTGAGGCTGAAAATATGAAACACAATAGTAGGTAACATGGTATTTAAAGAATACTCAACCAACCTTATAACCTTTAACATCGGATTCTGCCACACCAAGAACTTCAAACCTCCAACCTTTATTCTGTGAGTACTTCTCATACCTATGTATTTGAATGATAGAGTCATGAAATGGATGAAAAACAGCACTTGAGATATCAATCAATCCACAGAAACAGGAGTGTACATTTTAAAAATATCCATCACAAACAATGAAGCCTCTTCCCCTCCAGTTCCTAAAACAAACTTTGAGAGTCATTAGGATGACTAAGTACGGAGCTTCAGAGGCATGCATCAAGAAGAGAACACTAGGATACAGATAAAGCATTTCCATTCATAACGTCTACCTGCTCTGACTTCAAGGATGCAATCGCGTTCATCGACATCATCCTTCGGAAGCAATGACTTGAGCAGCATATACCGCAGACGCTCCTCTTCTTGAGAGGCCTGCCCCAATTCATCAGCAGCCATTTCACGCATGTCTTTGTCTTCCTCCGCTTCATCAATCAGTGATTTTATGCCCCCAATCTCCTGCAAAATCAGGAACATAGATAAGCTCTACTGTACACAACGAAGGAAATGGACATAGTGCTAGTACCTGCTGCTTCTTTCTCAATTCAGACACCACATCAATTGTATGTCGGAGCTTCTTCAGCTCTTTGTTTGCCGTCGAATACTCTTCCGGCGAGGCATCCGGCTATCTTTCACAAAAATTAGACATTTTTTATACAGAGGAAATTGATCGAACAGGTAATAGGAGTGAATGAAATGAAATGAAATGAAACGAAACGAAACGAAACGAAACGAAACGAAACGAAACGAAACAATACGCATATATCACCTGGTTGAGAATCGCCTCTAATTGAGCATGTCGATTTTCAATAGCTGATAGTTTCTGTTCCATGATGTTGATGAGATCGTTGGAGAGTTGGGGCTGGGATTGGGACAGTGCAGCTCTGGCGGAGTAGAGACGGCGGAAGAGTGTTTTCGCAGTCAGGAGGTGGATACGGCGGTGCTGCGGCGGCCGGTAAACAATTATGGGGCGATTGAAGAAATGCGAGTGAAATTCATAGAGTTTGGATTTGCAGAATGCTGCTCTTTTGCTCATCGTGATCCGTTTGAATAAATTTTCGGTTTTCCTGCTTTAAATCAAACCACTTAAAATATGAAATCAGTATAGAATATTATTATTAAAGTATTATTGGAGTCACCGGCAGTTAAGGTACGTACGCAAGAAGGATGTGAAGAAGGCGAGTGTGATGCTTGAGAAGAAAAAGGAAAATGCAACTATACTGGGTTTTGATGTTGAAGTAACACCAGAGGCTCGGGAACATGCTGAGGAACTTGGTGTAAAAATTTTCTTAGCTGACATTTTTCGATCAATTCAAGGCTTACATAGATAGTTTTAAGTTGGAAAAGAAGAGAGGAGGAAGCGGTTTTCCCTGTGTCCATGCCGAACTGAGAAAGATCCGATTGTCTTGGGGGTAGAATTGATGTTGCTGAAGGCATTGTAAAGGTAGAATATACGTAGCATTCAAGTAAATTTTGCCTATTACACAGTTTGATATATATGTATTAAATGCTTTATGTGTAGCTAGTTCCCTGGTAGTTTCTTCTTTTTAAAATGATTGAAGTTGGAGAGCCTTTGAAGTATAGAAAGAATGGGAGGGAGTGAGTAACTGCCTTCTGAATTTCTGCTTGAGCAAGATCACAAGAAAATCAGTTGATGTAATTAAAGAAAACTAGGCGGTTTGTACAATCTTATATTACTCCCTACTAGATTTATTGCAAAGCCCCATGAACAACAATAATCCTCAATCACACCTTTCCATTGATGTGCAGGATGAAATGTCTACTGAAGAAACAAAATTACTTTCAAATTGAAGAAATTGTTCAAGATAACGTGATTTTCATCTATAATGGAGTTCGATAGCGCTGGGGCTGTTGCTATCAGGCGACCAAAATAAGAGCTGGAACGAAAGCCAGGCATTATAGAATTGCACAATTCCCAGTTCTCAGCTGAAAAATGCTGTAGCCTCTTGTGAACTCTTACTAGTGAAGTTTCAATTACACATGCTTGAAATGTACTACAAAGTTGAAGCCTTGGGATATGGTGAGCTAAAATAAGAAGAATATTATACGGACCAGTTTTCTAATCCATAATATCTCTGTCAAGCCACTCTTTATACACATGTTTCACTAACACAATGCTATTCATCATTATTGATCTCCTAACATATGTGACTTGGATGAAGGTTGATCGACATCCCCATTTCACGAACTCAAGGTGCCTCTTTATCGTAAGAAGTAAGAAATGATGGCAGATGGATTGACTTATCCTACCTGAAGTGCATGCTTGACTACACTACGAGAAAGGGCCCTCTCATTTAGAATGATTCATAAAAGAGTATTTTAAACTTAGAAACAACTAAACTTTCTCAAACAAGTACGTTCCTTTGCCTTTGGATATGGAACAATCTTAAATCCTTAGGCTAGTATCCAGATGTCTCGTCATTCGAGTTGCCTATAAATTAACGATCAGATTTGTCGCTACATGAGACGGTAAAAACAACAAGAAAATAAGTTAAAAAACGGGGAGATGGATGACGGGTCAAAGCCATTAAAGGGAGTGATGTGCATCCTACATCCTATGAATAAAAGTTATTGTTGTAATAAATAGCAGTAAAATTTATTATTCTAATGATGTATATAAGAAATTATTTTTCAAGAGGATTTACACTCTTTTTTTACATTAAATTGAATATTTGAATGGGTAAAATTATATTAACATAATATAATTCATTATGCAAACTACCCAATCAAATAAAAAATACATCTACTTATAACTCTCACATATGGGCCAATTGATTTAATAGACTTAACTTGTAATTGTCTCTATTTGGGCCAACTGCCATTCAGCCCATTTGTGCTCATCTAAAGCAATTTTAGGTTTACCTACGCTGCGCATCCTTCACCCTAATGTCTTACCGCCACCATCGAACTCTAACCCTACGTAGTCGATCTTCCGGCACGCTTCCTTCGAAGCGCCGACGCCGCCGTTACCGTCACCGAATCCTCTTCCGCCACCTCCGAAACCGAAGCGGTGGTTTGTTGCTGAAGGTACCAAATCCGAACCCTAAGCAGTCGATCTTCCGCAACGGTGCCTCCACCGCCATCGCCACCAAATCCTCTTCCACCATCTCCGAAACCGAAGCGGTGGTTTGAATTTGTTGCTGAAGGTACCAAATCCAAACCCTAAGCAGTCGATCTTCCGCAACGGTGCCGCCACCGCCATCGCCACCGAATCCTCTTCCACCACCTCCGAAACCGAAGCGATGGTTTTAATTCGTTGCTGAAGGTACCAAATCCTGTTACTTTGACATAGTTTTCATGCTCATATAAATGTGTGAAGAACACTGATCACTGCCATTGTTACACTATTTCCTAGTAGTCTAGGTCTTCTTCAAATTGATATTCTAAATTCTAATATGAAATAGTTGTTGCTGAAATTTTCGCCGTTTCCAGTGTATGTGCAAAAGCCTATTTTCCGGTGAAACGGCGAAAATTAGAACAACAACTATGTATGTGCAAACGGCGAAAATTTTTCGGTGAAACGACGAAAATTGGCTGAAACGGTGAAAATATCAATTTTCCGGTGTATGTGCAAAAGCCTATTTTCCGGTGAAACGGTGAAAATTAGAACAACAACTATGTATGTGCAAACGGTTCACCGGAAACTCATATCAGCCATGTATGTGCAAAAGCCAACTCATATCCGCCATGTATGTGCATAGTGGAAGTACCAAGTGGAATTTGGAAAAAATAGGTATCAACCAGATCTCAATTCACCCCCTCATGACCTTTCAAGCTTCAATAATTTCGGACAGGCAGAGGTATCCAGAGATTTAGGAAGTGAACACTTAATTGTTGCCTCAGACAGTTCTCCACAGCCCTTATGTTCAAGTGATG